>NW_026855176.1:0-125732 GCF_026571515.1 Ruditapes philippinarum | reverse complement strand
TTTTTGAGTTATTGCCCTTTGTTATTTCTCATACTTAATTTTTCACCTGAGTGGAGCAATTACTCAGAGTCTGAGATGTCAACATGAAACTTCATAGGTGGATAGATCTTGTTGAGGAGGAATGCTGTGCACATGAATGATAACTCTTCCCCAATTATAATTTTTGAGTTATTGCCCTTTTGTTATTTTTCATTCTTTTTTGTCCAGAGCTTATCTCAATAAAAAGTGTTAGAGGTATCAACTTGAAACTCATAGGTGAATAGATCTCATTGAGGAGGAGTGCAGCACACAAGAATGATAACTCTACCCTGCATAATTTTTCAGTTATTGCCCTTGGTTATTTTTCATGCTTAATTTTTGTCCAGAGCATTACTAATAAAGCCTTTAAGATATCAACATGAAGCTTCATAGGTGGATAGGTTTCATTGAGGAGGAGTGCAGCACACAAGAATGATAACTCTACCCTGCATAATTTTTAGCTCACCTGAGTATATGCTCAGGGTGAGCTATTAGGATCACTCTTCGTCCGTCGTATGTCGTACATCGTACGTCGTCCGTTGTCCATTCACACTTTTCAAACGACATCTGCTCTGAAACCATAAGGCAGATCATGATGAAACTTCACAGGGATGTTCCTTGTGTGAAGCCTTAACAAAGTTGTTCAAAGAATTCCATTCCATGCAGAACTCTGGTTGCCATGGCAACCAAAAGAAAAAACTTTAAACATCTTCTTCTAAAAAACCCAAAGAGCTAGAGCTAAGATATTTGGCATGAAACATCTTCTAGTGAGTGTCTACCAAGATTGTTCAAATAAAAGCCCTGGGGTCAAAATTGGCCCCGCCCCAGGGGGTCATTGATTTTCCCTATATGCATATAGTAAAAACTTTAAAAAATCTTCTTTTAAAGAACCCAAAGAGCTAGTGCTAAGATATTAAGCATGAAACATCTTCTAATGAGTGTCTACCAAGATTGTTCAAATAAAAGCCCTGGGGTCAAAATTGGCTTCGTCCCAGGGGGTCATTGATTTTTCCTATATGCATATAGTAAAAACTTAAAAAATCTTCTTCTAAAAAACCCAAAGAGCTAGAGCTTAGATATTTGGCATGAAACATGTTCTAATGGATGTCTACCAAGTTTGTTCAAATAAAAGCCTTAGGGTCAAAATTGGCCCCGCTCCAGGGGGTCATTGATTTTCCCTAAATGCGTATAGTAAAAACTTTAAAAAATTTCTCTTAAAGAACCCAAAGAGCTAGAGCTAAGATATTTGGCATGAAACATCTTCTAGTGAGTGTCTACCAAGATTGTTCAAATGAAAGCCCTGGGGTCAAAATTGGCCCCGCCCCAGGGGGTCATTAATTTTCCCTATATGCATATAGTAAAAACTTAAAAAAATCTGCTTTTAAAGAACACAAAGAGCTAGAGCTAAGATATTAAGCATGAAATATCTTCTAATGAGTGTCTACCAAGATTGTTCAAATAAAAGTCCTTGGGTCAAAATTGGCTTCGCCCCAGGGGGTCATTGATTTTCCCTATATGCATATAGTAAAAACTTAAAAAATCTTCTTCTAAAAAACCCAAAGAGCAAGGGCTTAGATATTTGGCATGAAACATGTTCTAATGGATGTCTACCAAGATTGTTCAAATAAAAGTCCTAGGGTCAAAATTGGCCCCGCCCCAGGGGGTCATTGATTTTCCCTAAATGCATATAGTAAAAACTTAAAAAAAAATTCTCTTAAAGAACCCAAAGAGCTAGAGCTAAGATATTTGGCATGAAACATCTTCTAATCAGTGTCTACATAAAGGCCCTGGGGTCAAATTGGATCCGCCACAGGGGGTCTTTGATTTTCCCTATATGCATATAGTAAAAACTTAAAAATCTTCTGTTAAAGAACCCAAAGAGCTAGAGCTAAGATATTTAGCATGACACATCTTCTAATGGGTATCTACCAAATTTGTTCAAATAAAAGCCCTGGGGTCAAAACTGGCACCGCCCCAGGGGTCATTGATTTTCAGTAAAAACTTAAAAATCTTCTTTTAAAGAACCCAAAGAGCTAGATCTAAGATATTTAGCATGAAACATGTTCTAATGGATGTTTACCAAGTTTGTTCAAATAAAAGCCCTTGGGTCAAAATTGGCCCCGCCCTAGGGGGTCATTGATTTTCCCTATATTGCATATAGTAATTAAAAACTTAAAAATCTTCTTTTAAAGAACCCAAAGAGCTAGAGCTAAGATATTTAGCATGAAACATGTTATAATGGGTGTCTACCAAGTTTGTTCAAATAAAAGCCCTTGGGTTAAATTGGCCCTGCCAGGGGGAGGGGGGCAAAAGTCATTGTTTTTCATTATTTGTGTATAGTAAAAACTTAACATCATGAAACATCTTCTAATGGGTGTCTTCCAAGTTTGTTCAAATAAAAGCCCTTGGGTTTAAACTAGCCCCGCCCTGGGGGCCTATGTACAGGTGAGCGACCCCAGGGCCATCATGGCCCTCTTGTTCAGTTATTGCCCTTTGTTATTTTTCATGCTTAATTTTTGTCCAGAGCATAACTATAAAAGCCTTTGATATATCAGTTTGAAACGTCATAGGTGGATAGATCTCATTAAGGAGGAGTGCAGCACACAAGAATGATAACTTTCCCTGCATTATTTTTCAGTTATTGCCCTTTGTTATTTTCATCCATCAGTATTCACATAGATTTCAAATCTGTAATCACTTCAGCCATCAGTTTTCATTACCAAAAGACCTCTTAAAATTGAATTATTCTGCTCTACTACATATATATTCTTTTAATGAGCAAACACATTCGACGAGGGATGGCCATGTTGACATGGCTCTTGTTAATATAAGATTAACTTATGATTTATTACTATTCCTTTATATTGTTTTATATATATTAAAATGCTGCAACAATCATTTACCAGTAAGCTGCAGTACAATAGTGTACGAATTGTGCTAAGAATTGTAATGTTAGGGAATGTTTAAACGTAGGTGAGCATTTGAACAGAAGTACTCATACAATTATTGTAGTTTATAAAGTAAATAGATGAAGTAAAAAACATTTTTGGTGTTATCTTGAAACAACACAAGCTAAAATTGAAAAAAAAAAAAAATCTCAAAAAATTCATATAGCACTTTGACCCGCATGCACAATTTCTCAGAAATTATAAAAACTTTTCCCTTAAAATATGGTAATGCATGTTGGCCTCAATTCCCACCTTGTAATTTCTTTAACAAATTTTGAAAGGTTCTCTTATTTATGGTTAATTTGTCTTGATTTTATATGATGGAACTTTTTAGCTCACCAGAACCGAAGGTTCAGGGTGAGCTATTAGTATGAAAGGGGGATGCTCCTGCGTCCATCGTCAGTCGTCATACGTCAGCAATCGTCTTCTTCTCTGAAACTCTGGGCAGATTTACTTCAAATTTGGTCTGTAGCATCCTTGTGACAGTCACATGTCATTTCAATAGACCCCTTTTAGGGGTCAACAGAGCTAAAAATAGAAAATCCTTTAAACATCTTCTACTACAGAACTGATTGGTGAATGATCACCTAACTTTGTCTGTAGCATTCTTGGGTAATCTTTTATCATGTTTGCTTATATTAATTTGATTGGCCCCTTTTAGGGGTCTCTTAAGGGCTAAAAATAGAAAAACCTTTCAATATCTTCTTCTACAGAACTAATTGATGGATGATCACCAAACTTTGTCTGTAGCTTTTTGGTTAGTCTTTTATCAAGTTTGCTCATATTAATTTGATTGGCCCCAAAATGCTAAAGCTAAAAATAGAAATACATTTAAACATCTATTTCTATAGAGCTAATTGATAAATGATCACCAAACTTTGTCTGTAGCATTCTTGGGTAGTCTTTTCTCACATTTGCTAATATTTATTTAAATGGCCCCTTAAAGGGGTCTCTAGAGCTAAAAATAGAAAATCTTTAGACATCTTCTTCTACAGAACTAATTAATGGATGATCACCAAACTTTGTAGAATTCTTAGTAGTCTTTTATCAAGTTTGCTAATATAATTTCATTGGCCCCTTTTAGGGGTCTCTAGAGGTAAGAATAGAAAAACTTTTAAACATCTTCTACAGAACTAATTGATGGATCATCCGATCACCAAACTTTGTCTGTAGCATTCTTGGGTAGCTTTTATTAAGTTTGCTCATATTAATTTGATTGGCCCCTTTAAGGGGACTACTAAGGCTAAAAATAGAAACACCTTTAAATGTCTTTTTCTACAGAACTAATTGATGGATGATCACCAAACTTTGTCTGTAGCATTCTTAACAGCGTCTGACTTGTATTAGCAAGACATAAAGCTATCCCTATAGATAGCCTCTGCTATGTACCATGCATGTTAAATTCAATTGATATTAATTTTTGTGTCGCCTCTACGGAGTAGTGGCGACATATAGGGATCACTTCTCCTTCGTCTGTCCGTCCGTCCGTCCGTCCGTCTGTCCGTCCGCACAAACATTTTAGGTATATGAGCTAACTAACGGTACACTGGAACAAAAGAGAACAAAGGACTTCATTCCGTAAATAATTGTTAGCTCATAAAAAAACAATAGTTAGCCCACAAGGAAACAAAAGAAAAGAACAATAGAAATAGCTCATAAACCTGAAAAATTGGTACGTCCGTCTGTCCGTCACAAAACTTGTCCGGACTACTCCTCATAAACTACTGGTGCAATTTCATCCAAACTTTACAGGAATGATCAGTACCAAGTCTAGTTGTGCATATTGTCAGCATTTTCCGGTTCAATGATTTTTTCAGAGTTATGGCCCTTTAATAATTTTTATTTTTAAAGTTTGTCCGGACTACTTCTCTTATACCACTAATGCAATTTCAATGAAACTTTACAGGATTGATCTGTAGCTCAAGTCCTTGCGCATATTGCACGGGTTTTCTGGCTGAATGATTTTTGGCCGAGTTATGGCCCTTTGATAAAAAGGTGTTTTTTTCTGTGTGTTGCCAGATACACAAAAGCTTGTCCGGACTACTCCTCAAAAACTACTGGTGCAATTTCATCCAAACTTTACAGGAATGATCAGTACCAAGTCTAGTTGTGCATATTGTCAGCATTTTCCGGTTCAATGATTTTTGTCAGAGTTATGGCCCTTTAATAATTTTTATTTTTAAAGTTTGTCCGGACTACTTCTCTTATACCGCTAATGCAATTTCAATGAAACTTTACAGGATTGATTTGTAGCTCAAGTCCTTGCGCATATTGCACGGGTTTTCCGGTTGAATGATTTTTGGTCGAGTTATGGCCCTTTGATAAAAAGGTGTTTTTTTCTGTGTATTGCCAGATACACAAAAGCTTGACCAGACTACTCCTCATAAACTACTGGTGCAATTTTATCCAAACTTTACAGGAATGATCAGTACCAAGTCTAGTTGTGCACTGTCCGTCTGTCTGTCTGTCACAAAACTTGTCCCAACATAAAATTGGCCATCATGAGGCGACACATGTGATTACTGATCGCTCTTGTTTTCATAAAACTCTTAAACTGTAAAATGTGTGGGTAAATTCCATTTTCAGTTGTTGGAATTTAATTTCAGGTTTTCCCCCTTTTCTGATTTATCACGCTATATTTTCCGCTTCAGAAAGCCACAGGTTGTTTTGAAAATTAGAAAAAAAATTACTGCTTTAAACATCTCTTTCTACAGAACTAATTTATAGATGATCACCAAACTTTGTCTGTAGCATTCTTGGGTAGTCTTTTATCAAGTTTGCCCATATTAATTTGATTGGCCCCTTTTACGGGCTGCTAAAGCTTAAATGCTCCAGGTGATGGCATTTCTTCAAATTATTGTTTAAACATATTCTATGCTCAAATTTAATATTAGAAAATATTAACAATTGATAATTTTCAACACTGAAAAGCAGTTGTTTCTGGTGAGCGACTCATGGCCATCATGTCCCTCTTGTTGTCTTTAAGCAGAACACCCAGATATATTGCTAATTTAATGTAAATGGTAAAGTATGCTTAAGAAAGCAATTTTAGCTTAAGTATAAGGCATATTCAGCATATGCAGACTTAACATATTTAAAAACCACCCAGACTCACAAAATAATCTTAAGTTTATCATTGGGGAAAAACATAGCAACAGAAGTCATAAATTGAGCCACATTTTTCAGAAGAAATGTAGAATGACTCGGGGGAGAATGAATGTTTAAACATCCCATAAACACTTAACATCAAAGCTGAACCCATGCAGATTTTCACATATTCAGCAGACTTTATTTATTGTTGTTTCCTTTGACAGAGCATTCATGACTTTGTACAGAGATGTCTGAATCTGGCTGAGAAGAGGCAGTTACGATCTATCGCCTTCCCTGCTATTGGAGCAGGAATTTTAAGCTATCCCTTACGTATTGTAGCTGATGAAATGTTTAGGACAATTGATGACTGGCAGGGAACCTTTGTTAAAGAAGTCAGATTTGTAATATATCCAAAGGACATAGTAGTTTTACAGGTTAGTATACATGTATATGATAATATTTTAAAAAGACATTTAGTCAAAACATGAGAAACATATTTTGTAAACATGTATGCATGAAGTCTGAGAGCAATATATAGAGGATATTTGTTTTGAGTAAATATGATATATTTTTATCACACTGAGAAGTGAGAAAATCCTAAAAATATTGAAATTTTCTCACTTCATTGTGTTATATATACAGTATAGCATGTTTACAATAAGCAAAAAAATTATCTTTTTATTTTATGCTTTATAAGTGTAGTAAGCACTGCAAATGTCATCAAAACAACAAATAATACTGCAAAAGCAAAAGTTATTTGAGTTTGTATTCAGTAATTCGAAGTAACTGTTAACAATTCTAGTGAAATAGTGATATTTGGATAGAAAAGTATGCCATTTAGACAAAAATGCAAATATGCATAAAACCCAGTGTCTCACTAATAAAAAAGAAAACTTTAATAAATTCAGTGGTATGATGTTTTCTTATAACATTAAGTGAAAACAATATCTAATTTATTCAGCAAGTGTTGGGATGAAGTTAAGTTTTGGAATAATATTAAGTTATACACATGATGAGTCTTCATACCCCATAGCTACCCATTACATACAAGCAATTTTCACATATTAATTAATGTGCATTACTAAGACTAAATCCATGTCAAACAATACTTTTCCAAGATCATTGATACACATTTACGTATAATTTGATTCTGTCTGAAAGTTTTATTCATTTGATTCCTCCTGATGCCTCATCAAAGAATAGTACAACTTAATATTAGGACTTTGTTTTTATGCTCCCCGAAAAATTTCATAGGAGCATAATTATAGTTGCCGGGTATGGCGCACGAGAGGACACTTGTTGGGTACCTCCGGTACACAAGAGGACACTTGTTGTTTAATTCTATTCATTCCGTCAGTGTTGTTAGGTACATTTGTTCTCTTATTGGGTACTTTTAAACAAAAGAAGTACCCAATAAATGTCTATTCGTAGGAACATCCGTCCATCTGTCCGTCCGTCCGTCAGTCTGTCAGCACTAACGAATAGGTTAGAGGACCATCTAACTGTAAACAAAACAAAAGAGAACAATACTGGGATCCTATATATTTACCGGACAATCAGTTTACCGGACAAAAGCTATTACTGCTAAATAGTGCTTTATTTTTTGCTTCGATTAAAAAATCATACAGTCGAAATCGTACACACACTTTCTATTTCTAAGTAAATAGCATCAAAACCACTCTCAGGTAAATATTGTTGATTCAGTTCTTTATCTACTTACATGCCCTTTTGTTTACTACATGTAGTTATTTCATGGTTTTACTGTTATTTTTTTTCAACGTTACCTCAAGAGACAATCTTAACATATTTTAATGGTAAAAAGTAATGTTAAATTTAATCTTAACAGTATCTCGTTGTTGTCTTTTACAAAGAAGTGTAAATTAAAAAACATATAAGGAAACGGGTTACACCCATGGGAGGAAACTCTACATGAAATGTAAATAAAACCAATTTAATGGCTTTTGTAACATGCTACATGATGACCAAAAGGAAACTGTATGACAAAGAACAGAATTCCATTTGAATATTAAAATGTTTCATACGTTTAAGGATCATGAAGAATCAATATGTTAATTGATTTAATAGTGTTAATTTCAATTACACCATATATTGGCTGCCGTGTCTATTTCTAGTGACTACTGGGTTTTCAAATTATCTTAACCTTGTCATTCAATAGTCTTAGTTTCCTTGCTGATTATTTAAAGATTAATTTTAATTCACGACTTCAAAAATGTTTGAAACACAATGTCCGGTAAATTGAGTTGTATGCACGATTTTTTTCCTCTTATAATGGCCTACTTTAAAGACACATTTCTACAGTCAAATGTTTATGTTTATGTTTGATGAAAGAATGTTTACGTGCATTAAGAACCCAAAATTATTTGGGTAAAATTCCATTCATTTTTATTATTTGAAATAAAAGTTACAGATAAAAAACATCATATTTTGTCCGGTAATGTGTAGGATCCCAGTAGAGTTTATTCCGTAACAATAGAGTAAGGGGCCATTAACCCTCTGTTAAACAAATGAAAATAAGAATAGAAATGGCCCCTTATTCCAATTCAGCTGGACGTATGACAGTCCATAGTTTGTCCCGAATTCATGTCTGACCCATGACTTCATTATTTGAAGTCGGATTTTAAAGCTATTTCACAGAAATGATCACCATATTGAGACGTAGTGTTGCGCGCAAATTTGGGTAACTACCTTGAAGGTCAAGGTCACAGCATGTAGGGTTGGATATCGTTCTTCACGAAACGGTCCGATACCGATACTGACGAAACGATACGGGTATTTTATCGATACTGATACTTTTACAATACCAAACCCGTTGCTGCAAGTATAAGAACTGAAGAGATATAACATGTAGTAATAGAAAATAAATATGTTACATGACTGGTCTTTCTGAAATTTCATGCTGTAAAGTTTAATTTTTTTTGTTGTTTTGTGTTTACTCTTTTTTACAACATTTACACATGTTAATTGTAAAATACTTTTACTTTTTCATCAAAAGGACATGACATAATTTAAACACAGCAAAATATCTTATGCAGGAAAGCAGTCTGCAGCTACAAATTATTGTTTTAATCTTGATATCTCTACATCTGAAAGAATTTAAGACAGTGGTTATCTATTATTTTCTTACAGCTATTATTTTCACTGTGTAGAAATTTATTCTGATGCTGATATTCTTTTAAAATCACATTATTGTTTACTGTAATAAATGAAATCACTGGATTGGTTGGCTTACTTTGCAATTTGGAATTACATGTAAGAAATTTCATTAGATGTCACTTATGTTTCCAGTCTGTTCTACTACAACAGCACAAACATATTTTCCACCAGTAATTAACTTAGAAATTTTGAAATACATACGTATATGCACAGTCAGCACAGACTGTTTCCAAAATGACTTGTTTACATTTTCATGTTAACCTAATTAATATTAGTCCTTGTAGACGTCATAAAGCAAATACCTATGCTTTACAAATAATAAGGATTTGGTATTTATTAATATTGAATTTACCCTTCAATTTTATACATCTTTTATTTTTCAATAGCATGCACAGTGAACATTTGCAAAAAATCCTACAAAACACTATATGAAATATGTTTCAGTTGTTTAAAGTATCAACTTGTGTGTAGAAGGTCAACTAGTGTGTATTACACATTTAGATCTGTGATACTTTAAACAACTGAAACATATTTCATATAGTGTTTTGTAGGATTTTTTGCAAATGTTGGCTAGTATTTTTGCGTATTTGCGTATTTGAGCAGTATGGAATTATGCAATTTGGTAAGGACAATACTTTTTTTCTGTAGCAAGATGTTCACGGTGCATGCTATTGAAAAATAAAAGATGTATAAAATTGAAGGGTAAATTCAATATTAATAAATACCAAATCCTTATTATTTGTAAAGCATAGGTATTTGCTTTATGACTTCTACAAGGACTAATATTAATTAGGTTAACATGAAAATGTAAACAAGTCATTTTGGAAACAGTCTGTGCTGACTGTGCATATACGTATGTATTTCAAAATTTCTAAGTTAATTACTGGTGGAAAATATGTTTGTGCTGTTGTAGTAGAACAGACTGGAAACATAAGTGACATCTAATGAAATTTCTTACATGTAATTCCAAATTGCAAAGTAAGCCAACCAATCCAGTGATTTCATTTATTACAGTAAACAATAATGTGATTTTAAAAGAATATCAGCATCAGAATAAAATTTCTACACAGTGAAAATAATAGCTGTAAGAAAATAATAGATAACCAACTGTCTTAAATTCTTTCAGATGTAGAGATATCAAGATTAAAACAATAATTTGTAGCTGCAGACTGCTTTCCTGCATAAGATATTTTGCTGTGTTTAAATTATGTCATGTCCTTTTGATGAAAAAGTAAAAGTATTTTACAATTAACATGTGTAAATGTTGTAAAAAAGAGTAAACACAAAACAACAAAAGAAAATTAAACTTTACAGCATGAAATTTCAGAAAGACCAGTCATGTAACATATTTATTTTCTATTACTACATGTTATATCTCTTCAGTTCTTATACTTGCAGCAACGGGTTTGGTATTGTAAAAGTATCAGTATCGATAAAATACCCGTATCGTTTCGTCAGTATCGGTATCGGACCGTTTCGTGAAGAACGATATCCAACCCTACATGCTGTGACCTTGACCTTCAAGGTAGTTACCCAAATTTGCGCGCAACACTACGTCTCAATATGGTGATCATTTCTGTGAAATAGCTTTAAAATCCGACTTCAAATAATGAAGTCATGGGTCAGACATGAATTCGGGACAAACTATGGACTGTCATACGTCCAGCTGAATTGGAATAAGGGGCCATTTCTATTCTTATTTTCATTTGTTTAACAGAGGGTCATTGATTTTCCCTATATGCATATAGTAAAAACTTAAAAAATCTTCTTTTAAAGAACCCAAATAGCTAGAGCTAAGATATTTAGCATGAAACATCTTCTAATGGGTGTCTACCAAGTTTGTTCAAATAAGAGCCCTTGGGTCAAAATTGGCACCGCCTAGGGGTCATTGATTTTCCTTATATGTGTATAGCAAAAACTTAAAATCTTCTTTGAAAAAAACCAAATAGCTAGAGTTTAGATACTAAGCATGAAACATCTTCTAGTGAGTGTCTACCAAGTTTGTTCAAATAAAAGCCCTGGGGTCAAAATTGGCCCCGCCCTGGGGGTCATTCATTTTCCTTATATGTGTATAACAAAAACTTAAAAAATCTTTTTTGAAAAAACTCAAATAGCTAGAGTTTAGATATTAAGCATGAAGCATCTTCTAGTGAGTGTCTACAAAGTTTGTTCAAATAAAAGCCCTTGGGTCAAAATTGGCCCCGCCCCAGGGGGTCATTGATTTTCCCTATATGCATATAGTAAAAACTTAAAAAATCTTCTTTTAAAGAACCCAAAGAGCTAGAGCTAAGATATTTAGCATGAAATATAGTCTAATGGATGTCTTCCAAGTTTGTTCAAATAAGAGCCCTTGTGGTCAAAATTGGCCCCACCCAAGGCGTGTCATTGTTTTTAACTATATGTGTAAAGAAAAAAACTTGACCAGCTAGACCTTAAGATGTTAAGCATGAAACATTTTCTAATGGGTGTCTACCAAGTTTGTTCAAATAAAAGCCCTGGGGTTTAAACTGGCCCCTCTCCAAGGGCCTATATACAGGTGAGCTACTTCAGGGCCATCATGGCCCTCTTGTTTGAAGTCAGATTTTACAACTATTTCACAGAAATGATAACCATATTGAGACGACGCGCAACATTTGGGTCACTACCTTGAAGGTCAAGGTCACAGCATGACCTTGGTCACAGCATGACCTTGCAGCAAAATTATGTCTGGCCCATAACTTCATTATTAATTTGAAGTTGGATTTTACAACTATTTCACAGAAATGATCACCATAATTATTGAGACGACGTGTCGCGCCAACATTTTGGTCGTTACCTTGAAGGTCATTAGGTCACAGCATGACCTTGCAGCAAAATCGTGTCGGGCCCATAACTTCGTTATTTGAAGTTGGATTTTAAAACTATTTCACAGAAATGATCACCATATTGAGACGATGTGTCACATGCAACATTTTGGTCGCTGCCTTGAAGGATAAGGTCACAGCATGACCTTGCAGCAAAATTGTGTTCGGCCCATAACTTCGTTATTTGAAGTTGGGTTTTACAACTATTTCACAGAAATGATCACCATGTTAAGACAACATTTTGTGCGCAACATTTGGGTCGCTACCTTGAAGGTCAAGGTCACAGCATGACTTTGCAGAAAAATTGTGTCCAGCCCATAACTTCATTATTTGAAGTCAGATTTTACAACTATTTCACAGAAATGATCACCATATTGAGACGATGTGTCACATGCAACATTTGGGTCGCTTCCTTGAAGGTCAAGGTCACAGCATGACCTTGCAGCAAAATTGTTTCTGGTCCATAACTTTGTTATTTGAAATGATAATTGTGAAAATTGTGTCCAGCCCATAACTTCATTATTTGAAGTCAGATTTTACAACTATTTCACAGAAATGATCACCATATTGAGACGATGTGTCACATGCAACATTTGGGTCGCTTCCTTGAAGGTCAAGGTCACAGCATGACCTTGCAGCAAAATTGTTTCTGGTCACTAACTTTGTTATTTGAAATGATCACCAAATTGAGACGATGTGTAGCGCGAAAGTCCGTAGATAGATCTCATTGAGTAGAAGTACAGTGCAAAGAACACTAACCCTGCCTTGCCTAAGTTTGTAATTATCACACTTTGAACTTTGTCTTGGACATAACTTTGAAACTACAAAAGATATACTTTTCTGTGTCCAAAACCTAGTCGGGGAACATCACCAGGTTCAACTGGCTCTTGTTTTTGTTAACTGTTATTTCTTAAGACAATTGCTGTTATGTTGCTTATTACTGTAGAGAACAAAGTTTTGTTTTAAAGGGTAAGCTATTATAAGTTAAGTTTGCATAACCTGTTGCAGTAAGAGACAATACAACAAAATGACAAATTAAAGTGTTGTAAAAAAATTGCCTAAAATTTGCATTTGTTATGATGTCCTCTTATTTTGCATTCCATTTCATTGTGCCCGTCCACCATCCACTTTTAAAGAACAAAACAAAACATGAAAAGATTTAGGAAAGAGTGTCAATGATAAATTATTTTGTCCGCAATTTCTACTAAATAAGTTTGTTCTATGATATTTAGCACCATAATTGATTAATGAAACACCTAATTACTTTAGTGACTATTTCACTTTTTTCAGGAATTTGAGCGAGCATTGAAGAAATATGGTATGTTCAATTGTTTATACTAACAAGCCTCATGATTTTTCCCCTATCAAACAGATTGGACTGTTAAGTGCATTATTACACAATATAAGCACGGCACATTAAAGACAAATGTTTACGCGTTATATGACGTCAAAATTACTATGATGTCAATAAACCAAATGACATCGGGAAAATTACTTTTACGCTCTTTGTAGTTCAGCATATTTTTATCAGTTCTCTTTTTTTATGAGAATGTTATAGAGGTAATACATATTAATTTTTCTTACATTGTACTATAATAATGCTTGGTTTATTGTTCAAATGATTTGCAATTTATCACTCAGGCCTATTTTATTCTTTAAACATTATTCAATATTAAACTTTTTAAGCGTCCAAAATATATTTTGAAACATTTGTTTTGATTTGCCACCACTAAATATTCCTTAAAAAGAATGTTCTATGTATGTTATTATTTATTACATTTAATATATTTCAGTTACAGTTTCATCCAATGAAATACGTCATTCAGGCTCAATACGAACATCACATTTTAACATTCCAAACCCAGGTTCTCAAGTTGGATCACCTAAAGTAGAGTGCAGGTTCCCCTTACCAAAAGGATATACAATAGAATTCATTGAGATGTGTTGTGCTGATGTAATAGGCAGGCTTAAAAAATCTGATTGTGATGTTTCATTCACAAAAGATGAACTTATTATTAAGTTTACATCAGAGGTATGTGCCATAGGAAAATCTGAGATCTCTGATGCTTTAATGAATATGCAGAAAGAATATCCAACTTATGACTTACTTGACCTTACTCAGGGGAAGTTCAGCCAGGATGATGTGAGGAAAAAAGTTAAAGAAATAGAAAAAAATTCAAAGGTAAAGTGTAGTGTCAGTAACAATGGAACATCGGTGAGTTTCTTTGGAAAACTATGGCAAGATGTAAAAGATGCAAAAGATAAAATTGTCAGTTTACTTCTTCCCCCTAGAGGTAATTCAGAACAGAACAGCCCAAAGGATACAAAAGATACAGGCTCCAACATAAAGACAACTGGATTCAGCAAACAGTTTTCATGGTCAACACGTGCAAAAGAATTACGCGTTTATGGAACAAAAGAGAAAATAACAGTAAAAGTCTACTCTTCAGATATTTTATTTGTGCCTGTTGACTGCATTGTAAATGCTGCTAATAAAGATTTAAGACATGGCGGAGGAATAGCAAGAGCCATAGCAGATGCCGCTGGAAAAGATCTCACAAAAGAGGGTCGCGATTATTTGAAGCAACATGGGAAATTACGAGTTGGAGAGGCTTGCAGTACTGGTGCTGGAATGATGTCTTATAAATATGTAATTCATGCTGTTGGACCCTGTTGGAGTGACTATAAACCTTATTTTATGGTAATTAACTTCTTTTAACTTACATTATGCTTAATTTTGCCTATTTTTATATGCCAGTTTGAAAAACTGGTCATTTTATAGTTTCTCCCTTTGCGGGCGGCGTTCAGTTTTTGTCTGGAGCATATCTCCTACACCACTGGAGGAATTTTAATGAAACTTCATAGAAATGTTCACCATTATGAGAATCCTTGTCGCCTGCATGAAACAGGCCTCTAGGTCAAAGGTCAAGGTCGTACTTAGAGGTCATTGAAAAATGTTTGTCTGGAGCAAAACTTCTACATGCATGAGGGATTTAATATAACTTGGCACAAATGTTTACTATTGTGAGGCAGAGTGTTGCACGCCAAATTTAGGTCCCTGTGGTCAAGGCCAAGGTCACAAATTGGGGTTAAAGTTCATATGAAAGAATCTTTAGAGATGAAAATATATCCAGATATTTTAGAGCATATCTCCTATATATATATCTGTAATGCCCACATTTCTGTCAAAAGCTTCTGTGACAGGTGTATATTGTGACATTATTGTCCTTGTTTTCTATAAAGTAGAGCTGAATAATTTACATATTTTAAAATGATTGACTGTTATAATGGTAATGGACTACAAATTGATCTTGAAAAATGTAAATCATCTAAATTATTTAAAATACTGACACACTCTTTTTTTAAAAATTGAATGTTACCATCGCAATACTTATGGTATTATAAAAATTTCTGTGGGTCACATGGATTGTTATTTTTTTTTCATATTAAAATAGAAGATTTAACACAAGTTAAGCACATTGTAAATTGATTTTGACTGGCCATTTACAATTTCATTATTTGTTGGGCAAAATGTCACTTTATATTAACTATTTTGAGGATTTTGTAATCAAATATTAAAATTGTTTAATGCTCATTCATTACATTTATATATCTGTTTAGTTTATGGAAGAATGATGGATTCACTTCTTGAACTCTTTTGGTTCATGCTGTTAATTTAGGCAGATTGAATTACTTTGTCTGGTTCGTCTTTCCCATTTTTAGATTGGCTATTCAAAGAATATTCATCAGGCATTACAGCACCGGCAGCATACTTTGGTAAAGTTCAAAACTTCTCGAGGGAATGGGTTGAAACCTCACACACTAATTTGAGAGTATGATTATAGGTTAAAGCACATAACTGAAACAATATGACAGAAACATTGCCATTTTTATGCTCCCCGAAGGGAGAGCATATAGTCGCCACCTTGTCCATCCGTTCGTCCGTCTATCCGACCGTCCATCTGTCCGTCTGTCTGGGCTATTTAAGAGGAATAGGGGACCATCAAACTGTAAACAGAACAAAAGAGAATAATAGAGTTCATTCCGTAACAATAGAATAAGGGGCCATGGCCCTCTATTAAACAAAAGAAAATAACAAGAGAAATGGCCCCTTTAAGTCCATTTAAGTTGCACTTCCGTCCGTTGTCTTGTCCAGAGCATAACTTGAAAACCATTGGAGATTGGAGATAATTTGTTAAAACTTTATACAGTGGTAGAGGGCATTGAGAGGAAGTGCAGTTTCAAAGAATTATAACTTAGTTTATTTTGCCCAGTTTTTTTTAATTATCTCCCCTTTTAGAAAAATCTTGTTCAAGACAATTCCCTTAAATTATAAGAGAAATCAACATGAAACTTTGTAGGTAGATAGATTTCAATGGGTAGATGTGCAGTATACAAGAAACATAACTCTTTTTTGCCTAATTTTGCAGTGATTGCCCTTTTTAATTTTAGCACTTAGAACTTTGTCTGGAAAAGAACTCGAAAACTATATGAGATATCAACATGAAACATTGTAGGTAGATAGATCTCATTGAATAGAAGTGCAGTGCAAAAGAACCATAACTCTGTTAAGCCTCATTTTTAGCTCACCTGTCACAAAGTGACAGGGTGAGCTTTTGTGATCGCTTTTCGTCCGGCGTCCGTCTGTCCGTAAACTTTTGCCTTAAATGACATCTCCTCATAAACCACTGAGCCAATTTCATCCAAACTTCACAGGAATGTTCCTTTGGTGGTCACCTTTAAAAATTGTTCAAAGAATTTAATTCCATGCAGAACTCTGGTTGCCATGACAACCAAAAGAAAAATCTAAATAGTAAAAACTTAAAAAATCTTCTTTTAAAGAACCCAAAGAGCTAGAGCTTAGATATTTAGCATGAAATATCTTCTAATGAGTGTCTACCAAGTTTGTTCAAATAAAAGCCCTGAGGTCAAAATTGGCCCTGCCCCAGGGGGTAATAGATTTTCCCTATATGCATATAGTAAAAACTTAAAAAATCTTTTTTTAAAGAACCCAAAGAGCTAGAGCTAAGATATTAAGCATGAAACATTTTCTAGTGAGTGTCTTCCATGTTTGTTCAAATAAAAGCCTTGGGATCAAAATTGGCCCTGCCCAGGGGGTCATTGATTTTCCCTATTTGCATATAGTAAAAACTTAAAAAATCTTTTTCTAAAGAACCGTAAGAACTAGAGCTTAGATATTTGGCATGAAACATTTTCTAGTGAATGTCTACCAAGTTTGTTCAAATAAAAGCCCTGTGGACAAAATTGGCCTGCCCCAGGGGGTCATTGATTTTCCCTATATGCATATAGTAAAAACTTAAAAAATCTTCTCTTAAAGAACCCAAAGAGCTAGAGCTAAGATATTTAGCATGAAACATCTTCTAATGAGTGTCTACCAAGTTTGTTCAAATAAAAGCCCTGGGGTCAAAATTGGCCCCGCCCCAGGGGGTCATTGATTCTCCCTGTATGCATATAGTAAACACTTAAAAAATCTTCTTTTAAAGAACTCAAAGAGCTAGAGCTAAGATATTTAGCATGGAACATGTTCGAATGGGTGTCTACCAAGTTTGTGCAAATAAAAGCCATGGGGTCAAAACTGGCCCTGCCCCGGGGGGTCATTGATTTTCCTTATATGTGTATAGCAAAAACTTCTTTGAAAAAACCCAAATAGCTAGAGTTTAGGTATTAAGTATGAAACATCTTTAAGTAAATATATTCAAAGTTTGTTCAAATAAAAGCCCTGGGGTCAAAACTGGCACTGTCCCAGGGGTGTCATTGTTTTTAACTATATGTGTATAGTAAAAACTTAAAAAATCTTCTTTTAAAAAACCCAATGAGCTGGAACTTAGATGTTTAGCATGAAACATCTTCTTATGGGTGCCTACCAAGTCTGTTCAAATAAACAAATAAAAGCCCTCGGGTAAAAATTGGCCCGGGGAGGGGGGGGGTGGGCTATATACAGGTGAGCGACCTCAGGGCCATCTTGGCCCTCTTGTTTAATTATCTCCCCTGTTAAAAAAATTTTGTCCAGGACATAGCTGTAAAACTATAAGAGATATCGGCATCAAACTTAGTAGGTAGATATATCTAAATGAGTAGATGTGCAGTGCACAAGAATCATAACTGTGCGCTTCCTAATTTTGGAGTTATTGCCCTTTGTTTATTTTTACTTTTTGAACTTTGTCTGGTAAATTACTCTAAAACTACATGAGATATCAGTATGAAACTTTGTAAGTATATAGATCTAAATGGGTAGATGTGCAGTGCACAAGAATTTGAAATCCGCCATGCCAAGTTTAGTAGTTATTGCCCTTTGTTCATTTTTACATTTTGAACTTTGTCTGGGACATAACTCCGAAACCATAAGAGGTATCAACAAGAGAATTTGTTGGTTGATAGATCGCATTTATTAGAAGTGCAGTGCAAAGAACAGTAACTCTGCCTTGCTAAATTTTGGAATTATTGCACTTTGAACTTTTTACAGGGACATAACTCTGAAACCACAAGAGGTGTACTTTCCTGTGTCCAAAATCTATTCAGGGAGCACCACCTGGCTCAAATGTTTAATCATTTACTGCATGAGCTTATTGTGAAAAATGGCTGTTTTCATTGAAAAGCCTCCTGACTTTACAAGTTCAAACTGCTATGACACTATGAAAAATGCTTCAATACTGATAAACTTGGCACATACCCAAAATTTCTTGGCAAAGAGGGGGGCTATTGCCCCCTTCAAACCCCTGAAACAGAAGGCAGGCACATCCCCCTTCTTGCAACCCCTTCAGATGTACCTTTTTAATGGGGGGCAGCGTGAACAAAGTGATCACTTTTTTATCAACATTTCTTAAACGAAAGAACTGTGTTTAGGGCCTAAATTTTTTCACTGAGGCGTTAAAAAGGGAAGGGGGATAGCCGTGAAAACAATGTGGCCATACCACGTGACTTTTCGGGTACAGAACACGCCGATTTTTCACTTGATTCAGGTATGTTTTTTATTCATAACTTATTTATTACTCAACCGATTTTGATGAGATAAGGCGCAGAGTACCCGTAATTATATCAGTTATCCACGGTATATCAAAATTCTGAAAACCCATGAATGGTTTTTGAGAACATTCGAGTACAGTTTTCTTTTCATAGCCTGGGCCGAGGGGAACGGTACACACTCATTTGGCATAACAGGCGATTTCTAGCAAGTCATATGTTTTTTGACACTATTTCATAGAAAAATACATGTTAAATCTGATATATTTACTATGTCCAATGTATCGAGTGAATGCAGTGATGTTTTAGCATATTTTCATAAAGTTATGTTGAAATGGTACGGAACACACTGTTATTTCAAAAGATACGGTACACACACAATTTCTGTCTTTGAAACAATTCTAAAATAAAATATATAAAAAAAATTAATCTAAATCATAATGTGAGTGATTTTTTCATAGTTATACATTTTATTAATTTAAACGAGAACCCTGGGACCTGTTCTGCAAAGTATCATTATGCCTACAGTTTGATGTAAACAGGATTATTCAAAAAATAAAAGAACATTTTGAGAGTACGTTGCGCAAAATTCGATTTTATATGTTGAGCAATTACTATTTGGCTTTAAAATGTTAAAATTTTAGGAAGGGATACGGAAGACATTCAAAATTTTGTTTTGTTTTGATTTTCATTTAAAACAATTAGGTATATTCTTTTGGATTATAAAACGAATTGTGAAATTCATGGACATCTGTTATGTGCGATTATTATTTCATTTAATTTGTTTAATGACTGTCTAAACGAAGTATGAATATATAAACAAACAAGAAGTTAGGAGTAAGTTGGAAATATATGTTCCTTGCAAATTATTGTTTAATTTAAAAGTTGGAGAAAAAACGCTGGTTTTGATGTAAGTGGATTTTTTTAAATCACGGAAAGTTTAAAGTTTTTTTCGGCCACATGGTATTTGGTATGAATCATCTGCCAGGGTCCCAAACTAACTGCATGTATCTAAATTATCAAATTACATGTATCTACATATGGACAAATATATTTCGCAGTTTTACGTGCAATCAAAATTAATAATTTGATAATTTGAAGAACCCATATGGGAACAAGGCCTGTTATATAACGTAACGTAGTTTATACACGGTAACCTAATGTTACATATACATGTAAGGATATACATGTTAGGAAATTTGGTAAAATTATGCCTATCTTGGACTTTCATTTCAAGATGCATTTAACACTTGAGTTCATGGATATGTGTGATTGCGTGTTTGCGTTAAAAATAAAATGATATTTTAATAATACCCATTTTGTCAATCAAATGCTATGGTTTTTGGAGGCTGCGTTCTGTTTTATATACTACATGAAGTAGGTACGAGACCACAAGTGTCTTCGTTGTTTCGATTTTTTTTGTTAGAAAGTTTTCTTACTACTGTACAGAACGTCGGTCGTTTTACTCAGGTGCCCGTTCCTTCATTATCCCCCGCCGATGGAATCGGGAGGGGGATATAGTTTTGGCGTTGTCCGTCCGTCCGTCCATCCGTCCTTCGAATTTCGTTTCCGGAGAAGTTCTCTGCAACTAATGGCTGGAATTCAACAAAACTTTATGGGAATGTTGATCAGCATGTGAAGTTGTGCACCTGGGTATTTTCATCTGGATATTTTTAGAATTTTTAGAGTTATTGCCCTTGACTCAGTAAAATTTTGTCCGAATTTCGTTTCCGGAGTAGTTCTATGCAACTAATGCCTGGAATTTTAACGAAACTTTATGGGAATGTTGATCAGCATGTGAAGTTGTGCACCTGGGTATTTTCATCTGGATATTTTTAGTATTTTAAGAGTTATTGCCCTTGACTTAGTAAAATTTTGTAATTTTCAACTTGTGTCGCATGTAACTCAAAAAGTATTTGACCTAGAGTCATGAAACTTTACAGGAATGTTGATCAGTATGTGTAGTTGTGCACCTGGGTATTTTCATCTGGATATTTTTAGAATTTTTAGAGTTATTGCCCTTGACTTAGTAAAATTTTGTAATTTTCAACTTGTGTCGCATGTAACTCAAAAAGTATTTGATCTAGAGTCATGATACTTTACAGGAATGTTGATCAGCATGTGTAGTTGTGCACCTGGGTATTTTCGTCTGGATTTATTTAGTATTTTTAGAGTTATTGCCCTTGACTTGTTTGCAATTTTCAACATGTGTCGCATGTAACTCAAAAAGGATTTGACATAGGGTCATTAAACCTTATTGGAAAGTTGCTCAGCTTATATAGTTTGTTCCTGGGGTTTCGCTTGTGGATTTATCCAGTATTTGTAGAGTTATTTCCCTTGACTTAGTAAAAACTGTTTCATAATGTTGTTATTTGATCCTTGAGTGCTTGAGTTAGAATCAACCAACTTAACAGGAATAATGATCAACATCACTAAATTACAGGAATAATGATTTAAACATTTAAACAATAACATTTAAAAATATTTGAAAATTGTGAGATCCCTTCTTGATGCCTTGAAAATGGCAATGAAGTCTGGAGATTAAGATGTTTTTACATCTATGTGAGCTATTGTGATCCCCCACCGCCCGTCTTCGTGCGTCCTCAGCAATTTCTTTAAACAACATCTCCTCAGAAACAAATGACTGCACAGCAACCAAACTTTACAGGAATGATCCTAGGGTGGTCCCCTACCAAAGTTGATCAAATGGTTCCGGTCTGTTGCATAAGTAGGTCACAGGGCCAGAAAAGGAGTTTCAAAAATGCAAAATTAAAAAATCTTGTCTGAAAGTACAAGGCCTAGAGCTTTGATATTTGGTATATGATATAACCTATAGGTCCTCTACCAAAATTGTTCAAATTTTAGCCCTGGGGTCAAAATTGGCCCCACTCCAGGGGGTCATAGATTTTCCTTATATGTATATAGTGAAAACTTAAAAATTCTTCTTGTTTGAAGGTACAAGGCTTCAAGTTCAAAGAATATTACAGTTTATGCCATGATTAATATATAAAAAAAGCCTTATGTCTTCAGTTGTTGTGTTAATAATAACCAGTACTCGGCGGGGGATATAAATTCAACGAATTTGCTTGTTTATTTATACCCAAAGGGGCACTTGTAAAACTCGAAAGTCGCCACATGATAATGTCAGTTTTATGAGCCGTGAAACCAAACCAAAAATGACCTAATTACATGAATTAAAAGTTATTTTTAAAGCTTCATGCCTTTAGACATTAAAAATTTAAGCAATGGCGACTACATTTTTATTTGTTTGGGTCGTCAGACCAAACAAACAATGGTAGCGAAATTTCAGGCTCTGATATGCTTATTTGCAAAATAAGAAAGTAGTCCGAACCCCTGGAAGCGGTTACTTACCTTTATATGTACTCTAACGCTGAAAAAATAAGGGGGGATAACTGTGTTAAGATTGTCAAATGATGGGCGCATTAATTTTCAAACCTTCTCGGGAGAAGAAAAAGTAGTTCCCGATTGGTCAAAGATTTCAAATATTGTGTAATTCTTTACAGATATACATGTAATATTAAGCTCCATGATTATTTACATCAGTGTCAAACGAAATTAATAAGGGTTACAAACCCTAATTTAGAATGATATGGTTTTCTTCAGGCTGTTATCTTATAATTTCCCCGTGGTCGAGGGGTTACACGCTCGTTTAGGAAGAGAGATTTTCTGAGTTCAAATCCAAGTTAAGGCAACTCATGTTTTTTTTGTTTTTGTTTTTAATTGTTTAAGCCAAATAAACAATGAATTACATATCAGTGTTGCAATAAGCCTTATAGCCAATTTACTACAGTTATGACACTAGAAACAACATTGGTGGCACTATACAAAAACAAATTGGTTTACAATCTCACAGCCTTCACCTTTCTGACATTCTGAGACCAAAACAAATTCAGCGCCTTCTGTGATTTGATTTAATTAAACATGACCATGGTATTGCAAAATGTACCTAATGACTTGCTTTTTATTAACAAAATATAAATATATATAAATTGTTATCAAGTAATGATACTTTTCAGCGATTTAGGTCATGACCTTGTTTTATTTTTTCAGGATGAAGCAAAAAATATCTTACTTCACTTAAACTAAAAGAAATAGAAAACAACAATAAACAACAATAAAAACAGCATTATATAACAACATTTTCTTTCAATAGAGCACAACTACCTGATTCTGTGAAGATCGAAGTGTTTAACATACCCTAGGTGATTTTAAATAGGAGAATTACATGGAGGTTGTAAATGTTAATCGCGATCTCTTTAAATATAGTGCACAAATACATATAAACATTAAAAGTAAGCATTACAATACATTGCAAAACAGGTCCCTGGGTTCTCGTTTAAATTAATAAAATGTATAACTATGAAAAAATCACTCACATTATAATTCAAATTAAATTTTAATATAATTATTTTATTTTAGAATTATTACAAAGACAGAAATTGTGTGTGTACCGTATCTTTTGAAATAACAGTGTGTTCCGTACCATTTCAACATAACTTTATGAAAATATGCTAAAACATCACTGCATTCACTCGAAACGTTGGACATAGTAAATATATCAGATTTAACATGTATTTTTCTATGAAATAGTGTCAAAAAACATATGACTTGCTAGAAATTGCTTGTTATGACAAATGAGTGTGTACCGTTCCCCTCGGCCCAGGCTATGAAAAGAAAACTGTACTCGAATGTTCTCAAAAACCATTCAGGGGTTTTCAGAATTTTGATATACCGTGGATAGCTGATATAATTACGGGTACTCTGCGCCTTATCTGATCAAAATCAGTTGAGTAATAAACAAGTTGTGAATAAAAAACATACCTGAATCGGGAGAAAAATCGGCGTGTTCCGTACCCGAAAAGTCACGTGGTATGGCCACATTGGAAAACAAGTCATTATATGAGGTAACGGGTTAAACTTAAAATTTTACAATACCTAAGGGCTCTTATGTTTTGCTATCAAGCACCCGGAAGAGTCAACAGGCTGTCCTACAGCTCTTGTTGATTATTGTTCTTTAGTGTCTCTGTCTGCATGTACTTTTATTTGAAATATAAATTTGAATATTTCATTGCATGTATGCACACATATTGCACTTTCATTCACTTTCCAAATATTTGATATGTTTTACAGAGAGATGTTGAGAAATGTGAAACAGATTTATACAATGCCGTGATAAACAGTTTATCTGAGGCAGAAAAATTGAAGATGGAGACAGTTGCAGTATCTTCTATTAGTTCAGGTATATAGCTTCTATTTTATTACAAAAATGATGTACCGATACAGTTAAAACAAAATATATTACTGCAGTGAAAATAGAATATAAATATTTTGTAAGTTCGTCTTTTTCTTAGAAAATTATCGCCCGATTGCTACAGTTAGGTTGATGTTCTAGTTACAGTTGCTGTGTAAAAACTTAAACATTGGTCATATTGTTAATATTATATTGTTTTAATTTTTTATCTTTATACCTGGACACAATTCTTGAAGAAAACATTTAAGTAAACCAAACTGAACGTGACCTAGTCTCATAAAGTAAACCAAAATGAACTTGACCTAGTCTCATAAATGACCTAGACCCTGAATGTCTAATTTTTATGATCACTTTTCGTCCGGCGTCCGTCCGTCCATCGTCCGTCCGTCCGGCGTCCGTAAACTTTTTCTTTAAATGACATCTCCTCATAAACCACTAAGCCAATTTCATCCAAACTTCACAGGAATGTTCCTTTGGTGGTCACCTTTAAAAATTGTTCAAAGAATTTAATTCCATGCAGAACTCTGGTTTCCATGGCAACCGAAAGAAAAAACTTTAAATATCTTCTTTTAAAAAACCATAAGAGCTAGAGCTTAGATATTTGGCATGAAACATCTTCTAGTGAGTGTCTACCAAGTTTGTTCAAATAAAAGCCCTGGGGTCAAATTGGCCCCGTCCCGGGGGGTCATTGATTTTCCATATATGCATATAGTAAAAACTTAAAAAATCTTCTTTTAAAGAACCCAAAAAGCTAGAGCTTAGATATTTAGCATGAAACATGTTCTAATGGGTGTCTACCAAGTTTGTTCAAATAAAAGCCCTCGGGTCAAAATTGGCCCCTCCCTGGGGGGTCATTGATTTTCCCTATATGCATGTAGTAAAAACTTAAAAAATCTTCTTTTAAAGAACCAAAAGAGTTAGAGCTAAGATATTTAGCATGAAACATGTTATAATAAGTGTCTACCAAGTTTGTTTAAATAAAAGCCCTGGGGTCAAAATTGGCCCCGCCCCGGGGGTCATTGATTTTCCCTATATGCATATAGTAAAAACTTAAAAAATCTTCTTTTAAAGAACTCAAAGAGCTATGGCTAAGATATTTAGCATCAAACATGTTCTAATAGGTGTCTACCAAGTTTGTTCATATAAAAGCCCTGGGGTCAAAATTGGCACCGCCCCGGGGGTCATTGATTTTCCTTATATGTATATAGCAAAAACTTAAAAAATCTTCTTTGAAAAAACCCAAATAGCTAGAGTTAAGATATTAAGCATGAAACATCTTTTAGTGAGTGTCTACAAAGTTTGTTTAAACAAAAGATCTGGGGTCAAAATTGGCCCCGCCCCCGGGGTCATTGATTTTCTTTATATGTGTATAGCAAAAACTTAAAATCTTCTTTGAAAAAACTCAAATAACTAGAGTTTAGATATTAAGCATGAAACATCTTCTAGTAAGTGTCTACAAAGTTTGTTCAAATAAAAGCCCTGGGGTCAAAACTGGCCCGGCCCCAGGGGTGTCATTGTTTTTAACTATATGTGTATAGTAAACACTTTAAAAAAATCTTCTTTTAAAAAACCCAATGAGCTAGAGCTTAGATGTTTAGCATGAAACATCTTCTTATGGGTGTCTATCAAGTTTTTGCAAATAAAAGCCCTTGGGTTAAATTGGCCCTGCAACATTGGGGGGGGGGGGGGGGTGGGTGGGGCCTTTATACAGTGAGCAACCTCAGGGCCATCATGGCCCTCTTGTTTAATTTTGCTTGTTTTTTGTTAGTTGGCTAAAACTTTATTTATGAATACTTTAAGGGCAATATCTCAAAGAAATTCAAACTCAATTTAACCTTGAATCATAATTATCTTGACCTTTGTTTTGCTATAATTGGCTATAACTTAAGTCTTTGTATGTCTTCATACCTTAGCATAACAATCCATCACACAAGACATAAGTTCATGAAAAATTTTGTATGGACCTGTAAATGACCAAAAATAGGAAAGGTTCTTGAATTATCTAAATTTTTAATATCATCACAGATTTGATTTATATTTGGACAAGAAACGTACATGATTAAAGCGATCCAATTTGACCACCCTTTTAGTACAAATCATCAAAATTTTCTTAAATTTTCTTAAATGAAACTTCTTTATTTAGAGAATGATCTAATGTATCTTTGGACAAAAGAATACATATGACAAATCCAATATGTTGCTTTATATTAATATGACCTTGACTCATATGTTGAAATGAAATTATTGAAATTTGATTTAATTGTCATAACTTTGTTATTTTACCCCCGAAAAGAAGTTTGGGGGGGGAGGTATATAGGAGTCACTTGGTGGTCAGTCGGTTGGTTTGCATTTTCCTTGTCCGGAGCATAACTTGCCCGTCCCTAGATTTGCCACTAAAATGCCACCCTTTTCAATGGTGGAGTATTTAGACAATTTTCCACCAATAATGCCACCAAAACGCCACCAAAAGCCACCCAAATCATGAAAATGGTGAAAAATTTGAGCAGGACTGATGTTATATAATTATCCAGTTAATTCCACCTTTTTTACACTAAATGCCACCAATGAGTGGAAAATTGGTGGAGTATTTAGACAAACTTTCACCATAATGCCAGCATTATGCCACCTTAGGGTGGCAAACTCATTTTCCACTAGATGCCACTTGTTTCCACTAATGGCCACCATAATGGTGGAAAATTGGTGGAGTATTTAGACAAATTTCCACCATTATTGCCACCATTGAGTGGCAAACTTATTTTCCACCAAATGCCACTTATTTCCACCTTTTGCCACCATAAGGGTGGAAAATTGGTGGAGTATTTAGACACTTTTCCACCATTTTGCCACCAGATAGTGGCAAATTCAGTTTCCACTAAATGCCACCTATTTTCACCCTTTCAGAAAATTTCCACCTGTGGGTGGCAATAGCTGGAAACTGCTTTGAAAGTCACCCTGTACCCTAAATTGGAAACAAACAAATTTATAAAAATAATCCTTTTTAAATGTTTTCCATATGAAATTATATATTTGTCTCAAAAAATAGCAAAACATTAGTCCATTTATTTTCTTCATTTATCTTGCTATTCCTGGACGGTTGAGTTCAGTCCTTTAGGTTGTCGGCAACTTTTCGAGCGCACAATCTAAAACAAAAAAAATTATGAATGATTAATACAATAATTAAAAACATAAGCTTACATTTTATATGACTATTGGATATTTCTATATCAATTTGAGTGTGCATAGATATGATTAAAACACTTTAAAAAAACAGCACTGCAGACGTGGAAGAATCAGACTTTTCTTATTTACTCCAAGGCAGAAAAATATACGCAGAATCAAAAATGATATTTTCATTCAGTTCATTAGTTACCTTCCAAGAACTTAAGTTTTGCCTTGTCTGCACAAGAAGGTCTGGCGTCAGACTCTCTGTTCCCTTTCCTCATACCAAACAATGAGCGGCCTTTAATCTCTTCTATATTGAATATAGCATTCTGAAAGAGCTTTGCTGTACCTTTCTCTTTTGATGAGGCATAGGCTTCAGTTCTGCCATCACTTGGTCCTAAAATTATTATTAACAATATCAAATAAGTAAGACAGAAAAATGATTATCAATATCTAATATGTAAAGACAGAAAATGAAAACACTTTTATAAGACCTTGGTAATATGTATACAACTCTAAATTTTTTAAAATAAGAAAGAAATAAAGAAATACAACACATCAACACCAGTGCAGATTGAGTAATTAATAATCTTCCCAGTTTCAGTTTTTAACGAACCTTCCATCAGGATAAATATTTGAAAAAATTTTCAAGCTAAAATGTACAAAAACTCTAAAATTTGTAAAAAAAAAATGTAAATGCAAATTTAAGTGTCATAAAGAGTTTGAATTAAAGTAGGTTTGTAAATAGTGACTAATAGCTATTTTTATCAAGAACTGAAAAGTGTCTTATTGGTACTGTGACACTTCTTTCCTATTAATTCTAAAATAACTTTGAATTAACAAGATACCTTTGTAAAAGCCACTGAAGATCAAATGTGTTGCTCCAGGCTGCTCCTCATTGCTTTGTTGTCTGCAAAATAATAATTCTTATTTAATGCTGTTTTTGTTATGAACTGTCATTTCTCCTAATAGCATGTTACTCTAGACTGTCTAGTTATGGTTATATAATTATCTACTGCCACCATGAAAGCTGAATTACAACAATGAAGGAATGAAACCTACTAATAAATCAGTTTACTGTTAAATCTGCTCCACATGTGACACACAAGGGAAATTGTTTATAGCCATGAAAGTTGTAGTAATAGGTACCTCAGGTTATCTATAGTTTGATTGATGTAATATTTACATAATGATATTGTACTTACTGATTAATTTCTATAATTTTTCTCAAAACTTAAAATTTCTAACATTATTGTATTTAAGAAATGATGAAGATCTTTCCTACATTCTTTATATTCCTACATTCTTTATATGTACCATTGTACATGCAGCTTTCATTTTTAGTCAAGTTACAAACAAAACAAATATTAAAACACAATTTTATACAATACCACTTCATATTTTTACTGTCAAAAAACTAAACAGTTTCCTGCATAAAATAAACAATAATATTGTATGTAAAAAGTTGTTTACCTGACGAAACTTTTGACTGGGAATGATTCTGCTGTTTATTCTTCTTGTCTACACATTCACACTTCAGTTTTTAAAACTTCTCATTTCTATTTACCACACTAATAAGACTTTAAATGTTTTCTTTTGAGAAATCAAAAATATGCACCCTTTACATTTTAAACAAAATATCTCCAGAATGCTACAATATCAATAATTTCCTTTGTGTGTTTTGGGCAAGCTTTAACTGACCTCAATTCCTTTGAATTCAAACTTTACAACGGTGTAACTGCAATGGACAGTCCATTATAATTTTAATTGTGAGGGATTTTCCAAAAACCATAGCACCCATCATTTTATTTTTTTTACATCATTTGAATGTATAACTATATCTAATAACCTAAAATAGATTTGAGTAGAGAAATAGCTTTTTGAAAGAAGAATTTTTAGCATGCTATTTTTAAGACAAATTCTACATAAAAACATGTATAATGTTGCCTCTCCCAAAATAATCAAATGGAACATTCTGGTCAGCATGAGTAACTATTAACCCCCATTCATAGATTACTAGATAAGAGGGGCAGTAGTTTTATCAGATCTGAGATGTATGCTGTGTTGTTTAAATCTTAGAGGATGCCAAGTATTTACTAGCTAGTATTTACTTATTCCTGATTGTAAGAAATTTATCAGACATTATGACTTGTATTTACTTTTCACACATTAATTTTTACAATAGATTTAAAGCCTCTGAAAGCATAGCACAAAAGATGTTAGAGACAATAATTTTTTTAAACTCCACATATACACTAAATCTCATTTATGAGAAGTTTACAATGCCAAGGAACCAATAACTTTTAATTGCATGATTTGGGGTTTATTGCCGATTTTTTACTTCTCTATGCTTAATTTTTGTCTTGATCATTAAGCTTAAAAAGTACTGGAGATATTAATTTGAAACTTCACAGATATAGATCTTTTTGAGTAAATGTGCTGTGTTTAAGAACCATAACTCTTTTGCATACTTTTGGAGTTATTGCCCTTTGCATTTTTCACTTTAATTATTGTTAGCATTACATGAAAAGTGTTAGTACTCACCAGATATCAGTTTAAAGTAATATTGAAGAGACAATTTATTATGTCAATTAGAAAAAAAGACAAAAGTCAAACTTTATTCAAGATTGACATTAAATATCATAGAAGAAAGCAACAAAACTTTATGCAGAGATATGCATTTTCTGGGCATAGAAGAACATTTTCAACTATTTAATGTACAGATTATAACTAAAAGAACAAAGTTACACTTTTAAAAGCCGAAATTTTATTTTACAAGCATAGAATGGAACATAAACATTTTGACTTGAAAGTCAAATTTTAACATCCCTAAAGAAAAGTACTGTACATAAAAAAATGTGGAAGTTAAGTAACCCCATACTTTTCTAATTTTCCTGATTCATAATTATATGTGTTTAACGCCTGGAAAAGTGATTTTACGTCCAATTTCTGTGTCTTTTCCTGCTACTTTACAGCTGGGGAATTATCATACCGTTACTGTGAGGCAGTGACTTTGTATCAGAATTGCTGTTTCATGGCATTTAGTTATGTTTTTAAGAAATATGAGTTTCTGATAAAATTTTCTAACTGTTCAACTTCAATAAATTATATTTTTTGATAAAAAGTTTCACTTGATGCTTTGGTAGAGTACAAACTATAAACAGATTTTTTCAGTTTGGGAGCTTTTGACTTAAATAAATCTTAAACCCTGCAATGCACAATTATTAGATTTCTCAGTTTTTTTCCACCAATTTTTATACAACCCAGAAAATAGTTAAGAGTTTCCCTTTTCGACTAAAAGTTATTCACAAAAATTTTCTAAGTTTTTTTTCCACTATTTTGCCACCCAGAAAATAGTTAGAGTTTTCACTTTTCCACTAAAAGCCACTCATTTTCCACCTTCAAAATAAACTAAGTTTCATTTTTCACCAATTTCCACCCTTTTGCCACCATAAAAAAAGTCTATGTTCAAATTTCCACTCAATGCCACCTAAATGCCACCAAAGGATAGTGGCATTTGGTGGCAATTTTGCCACTACAGTGGAAAAAGAGTGGAATTTTGTCATTTTCCAGTTAATGCCACCTTTTTTACACTTAATGCCACCCTTTTCAGTGGAAATAGCTGGCAAGTAGTGGCAAATCTAGGGACGGGCAAAGACTAATTGCTGGAATTCAATGCAACTTCATACAATGTTCAAGCTCATTGAGAGGAAGTGCAGTGCACAAGAACCATAACTCCATCTTCAATAGTTACAGAGTTATTGCCCTAAGTTACTTTTCCATGTCCGGAGCATAACTTGAAAACTACTTGTTGGAATTCAAAACAATTTCAGACAATGGTCAAGCACAATAAAGAGAAGTGCAGTGCAACAAGAAAACCATAACTCTATCTTAAGTAATTACAGAGTTATTGCCTTTTGTTACTTTTTCCATTACTTTTTTTGTCCGGAGCATAACAAAAGACTAATGGTTGGAATTCAATATAACTTCATACAATGGTCAAGCACATTGCGAGGAAGTGCAGTGCACAAGAATCATAACTCAATCTTGACTAATTACAGAGTTTTGCCCTTTGTTTCTTTTCCTTGTCCGGAGCTATTATAAAGTTGAAAACTACTGGTTGCGAATTCAAACAATTTCATTCCAATGGTCAAGTGCAATGAGAGGAAGGGTAACTCTTTATGGACTTATAAACAGAGTACCATGTGAATTAAATAAAACTTAATCAATGGTCAACCACATTGAAAGGGAAATGCAACATTTAAGAACCACAACTATCTTTAATTGCCCAAAAACCATAACTCTTTTCAATTTCTTTTGCAAGGTATTCTGTTTACTAAGTAACTTCCCCATTACCGAGGCAGTCCTACGGGGGTATAAATCACATTTAGTGATGTTCTAGTTTATGGTTTAGTCAAAACCAGCATTTTATATGATTTAATTATGACCACAAGCATTTTATATGATTTAATTATGACCTTGACCTTTTAGTAACCTTTTGACTATCAAGGTTGAATTTAAGTATTTTTCTTCATTTATTTTTTTAATTAACTTACTTATTTATGGATTTGATTTATCTTGGACACAATAAAATATTATGACAAAAACTGATATTAATGCGTTAATAAATGCGGACTTTGCTTTTGAATGACTTTGACCTTCAAGGTCATATTGTTAAATTTAGATTTAATTTATGAATTATAAATGGACAAGATTTGTTATGGGCCAAACACAAAAAATGTTGAATAATTTAAGTATGATTTTGATATAAATAAGCAATCTTGGGACTTTCAAAAAGGAGCGTCAAATAGGGAAAAGATTTTAATTTTGTAATTTGTCAAAAGAAAATTTGATGTTTTTCCGGATCTTCTTTACTGCAATATTCCCTTATCCTTTTCTATATGTTTAGACACTGTTTTTAAAAATGTTCTGTTTTTGAAGTAAACAAACTACTTCTGCTTTCAGTCAAATAAAATGGGAGAGTTCTACTTTTTGAAGCCCGACTGTACCTTTATTTAAAAAGTTTTATCAAGTCCTCAAGAATAATATACATGTAATAAAAGCCCATTTTAGTAAAAGTTCACTTGAATTTTTCTGATTAGACAATGGGAAAACAATTAAAGAATGAAAAGATGAATTTTAAACAGAGGTTTTAGACATCCTTTCACATACATAAGAAAAATCTTTTATTTCTCTGATGTGTTGACATTTTTTTGTTGAAAATTTTGTTTTTAGGGGTAGAAAAAAAGGTTTGTCATAAAAGGTTTATCATTACCCCTTATGTATTATTATAGAAATCACATGGTCTGTGCTTTGCCTTGTGCCCTGTCAAGTTTGTATTTGGTGTCCTGCTAGGCTCCTAGCCAGTGGTCCCAGTAATTTTTTCTCTCACTTAATTAGGAAGAGGCCTTAGCCACTTGATTTTGGGAAAAAATGCCGCTAAAATTGCTAATTTAAAAAGTAAAAAATTAGGTTTGACTGTGAATAAAAAGAAAAAAAAAGAAAAAGAAAAAAAATAAGGCTTGAGTTCAGATTTTTTTGGGAAAACTGCATTGATTTTAAAGATGATTCTTTTTTTTCGCTACAAAGTGACAAGACGAGCTCTTGTAATCACAATTTGTTCATCTTCTATCCGTCGAAATGACCCTTTTTCTCAATTTAGTCACATGTCCATCCCTCTGTCATCCCTACATTTGTCGTCTGTTTATTATTTAAACTTAAAACGACATCTCCATCCAAACTTCAAAGTAATTTTTACTTTGCTGATCTTTAAAAATTTGATTCAATGCAGAACTCAGGTGACATCGTAAACAGACAGAAAAAAACTTTTAAAAAAAAAATCTTCTTTAAAAATACCCCAAAGAGCTAATATAGAGCTTAGAATATTTGGCACAAATCATCTTCTTGTGAGTGTCTACTAAGTTTTTTCAAATAAAAGTCCTGGGGTCAAAATTGGCCCCACGCTAATGTGGTCATTAATTTTCCTAAAATGTGGCTTAATAAAACTTAAAAAAATTGTTATTTTTAAAAACTCCAAACGATCTTGAGCCTAGATATTTTAGCCATGAATCATCTTCTAGTGAGTGACTACCAAGTTTTTTAAAATAAAAAGCCCAGGGGTCACAATTGGCCCTATCCCGGGAGGTTATTGATTTTTTTTTATTTGTGTAATATAGTAAAAATTAAAAAAATCTTCCATGGAGCTTAAGAGCTTAGATATTTATCATGAAATTTCTTTTAGTGAGAGTCTACCCAATATTGTTCAATTAAAAGCCTTGGGGTCAAATTTTGCCCTGCTCCAAGAGGGTCATTGATTTATCCTTATACATGTATATATGTATCTATACATATTATATATTGTATATAGTAAAACAAAAAAAAATCTTTTTTTTAAATAAATCAAAGAGCTTGGAGCTAAGATATTTTAGCAGGAGACATCTTTAGTGGGCGTTTGTTCAAATAAAAACCCCTGGGTCAAAGTTTGTTCAAAATTGGCCCTGTCACAGGGGTCATTGATTTTCTATATACAGTCTACACCACTTATATATAACGCGATCGATTTTAATGAGGTATCGCTTACAACGTACATTCTACTGTTCCTGGCCTTTTTCCTTCTATTTTCCTTTCATTTTTTTTATCGTTTTTAAACAAGATCAGTTCTAGCAAGATAATCGGTTACAACGTACATAATTTCGCCGTCCCATGCGTATTTTTCAGAATTTTAACGAGGTCACTTCATTTGCACTTCGTCTGCATCAGTTGTCACCCTCGAGAAAAAACAATGATGACCAATAATAAAGGTCAATTAAGGAAGGAAATTATTGACGCGGGACAAGATAATGGTTCGAGCAATTAGCGATTTCAAGTCTGTCAGCCTTGTTTTGTCAGCGCTCTGGGCTAAATTGCCGTTAAGGTGACGAAATGTCTTAACCAAACAATTTCATTGAGTGATTAGAACAAAGGAAGCAGATAATTTCTTGCAGTGTTATTTGGTGTTTGTGAGAAATGCACTGCATGACTTTTGAAAACAAATTTTAAAATGTACATATTAATAAAAAAGCGATCACAAAAGCTCACCCTGTCACTTTGTGACAGGTGAGCTAAAAAAACACAGGCAGTTAGACGTAGGTTGTGTTTTCATGTTTTGTTTAAATTCTTTGATAGCTAGATATATTTATATACATGTATATTTAAATAAAACAAAAACTTCTGATTGCAAAGAGTTACCTCCCATTATATACTCTTCAAAAAGGATGCACGCGAAAGTAGAAATAAATGATGCTCGACGGTGTCAGATTTCTCAATTTGTTCTTTCCCAGTTATAACGAGACCCCGGTTATAACGAGGAATCATCCGAAGTCCCGACGATCTCATTGTATCCGGAGTCTTGCACTGTATGTTATAATATTGAAAAAAACTTAAAAAATCTTATTTTAAAAAAACCCAAAGAGCTAGAGCTAGACCTTAGATATTAAGCATTAAAACATCCTCTAGTGGGTGTGTACCAAGTTTATTCAAATCAAAGCAAGTTGGTTTCAAAGTTCCCCAGCCAAGGATGTTATTGATTCTCCCCTTATATATGTATTGTAAAACCTTAAAAAATCTTCTTTTAAAAACGGCTTAAATATTTCTATTAGCATGAATCATCTCCTAGTGAGTGTCTACCAAATATGTTCAAATAAAAACCCTGGGGTCAAAATTGGCCACACCCCAGGGGTCATTGATTTTCCTTATACATGTATTTATATAGTAATCATTTGAAAATTTATTTCTTAAGATCAAAAGATTTAGATTTTATATCTACTTTTGTTTATAGTTTACAGTATAACTTGTTAATTGTCTTGGAGAGTTTTCATATTCAGGTGAACAATTTCAGGGCTATCATGGCCCTCTTGTTTATAATTATTGGACTAAGATATACACCAGCTGGATAGCAATACATATTTACCGCAAGACTAATGTTGACTTATATTTAGTGATGTCCGGTGTATTGCACTGTATAATCATGTTTATGTTTCAGGAATTTATGGCTGTCCACTTGATCTATGTAGTATCCAGTATGCCAAAGCTGTGGTAGACTATAGTAGATGTTCAAAATCACCATTGAAGGAAATTCACTTTGTGGATACAAATATGGAAATGGTACAGGCTATGCACAATACATTTCAGTCAATGATACCCAACGAGCATATTCCTAAATCCTACAATAAGATGAGATACGTGAAATCAGTAGCTACATATAGAAAGGGTAAGATAATATTATGTACCAGGTTTTTACAATTTTTTTTTGATCTTATAAAAGGGGGACATCTAACTCTTTACAGAAAAAAGAGAAAAACAAAGTTAATAGAGGAAGGGGCAAATGGTCATCTATTAAAAAAATAGAAATGCCCTTTACCCTTATTTGGTTGTATGTCCGTCTGTCCATATGAGGTTAACCTAAATGGCAAGGTGGATGTATTTGAAGTTATGTCTGTACCAATGGCTTCATATCATCTTATTTCCACACTTAGGTATCAATACAAAGTACATGATTATCAAATTTACTTTACTATGCTAGGGAAAATAATGTTCAATACAATGTGTTTGCTTTATACGTCTATTCAAAACTACTAATGTTTCAAACTACAAAACATAGGAAGAAACTTAACTCTAAGGACTCACATACTTTGGCATTATTAAACAGCACATGCATTTGAGCCCAATCCCAAAGATTCTTGGTGGCCCAAAAATGATAAATTATTAAAATTTACAACAGTTAATTTTATCATATCTTAGAAATATCTCTTTTATAAAATGCATTTAAATAAAAAGTCATTGTCTTAAAAAAACACAAATGCCTCTCAATTGATAATTCATCTATCTCTATTAATGTTATTAATATATAATAAATGTTTATAGTCTGTGTTCATGAAATTGCAACTTATATCAATAATAACTATCTATTATGTTCATCAGTTCACTCTTTCTCATTTATCTTTTAATGTTTCTCTTTGTGTCGTACGCACACTTTCTGGACGGAGCTTGTTTGGAAAGTTGCAGCCTGTGCTTGTTGGTTGATTTTTGGTTGAAAGTTTGGTTGACTCACTGATTGGAATCTGAACTACTTTCACATATACTAGTATTATGTTTTCTTCTACATTTAAAGCACCTGTAGTATGATCGACTGTTAATGAATATGTAAACATTTAAAACATATACGAGGGGTTATCCAAAAATTTGTGGACTGACTTTGTTGCATAAAATATATTTGACATATTGATTTCAAATTCTTACACTGCTTAGAAGAATAAATAACAAATAAACACAGAAAAATTATGTTAGTAGCTACTTATATTACAACAATATTTAATTTTACATTAACACATATCGGCGACAGCAGCCCACTCCAAAAAGTTATTGACGTCAATGTCATGGTAACGTACAACTTTTGCTTCAACATTACGCAGTCAATGACCGTTACTGTCTTTCAAAGTAATGTTCGTTTTCCCGTTCAACACTTAATCTCTTATGTCACTAAACACTAATTATGGCAACATTTTATTTTCTCTGTTTGCCAGCTGACTTTTTTCAAATGTGTTTACAGGACTGGTGTCATTCCCAAATTACAACATAATGTTATGGCGCGTTTTTCTAATTTTGTGTGTCAGTCATTTTCCCGTTGAAAACAATATTGGCGCTTGGCGTTTCTAGCGATATCAACAAAAATAAACGGAAATGACATCCATAATTTTTAAGATTTCATCACAACAAAACATGACTGTGTTCGGTTATATAACATTGTTTACTGTTTTTATTGGCAGTTTTTCTGTCCATAACTGAGTGAATGGGTTAACCTTTTTAGGTTGACTATTCGATAAGAATAAGTACATGTAAAGCTATTGTAGTCACCCGAGTGTTGGCATCGGTGTCGTCGTCAGCTTTACCACATATTTTAAAGTTTTTGTAATATCTCAATCCGTTGACATATGGCTTTGAAACTTTGCACACTTGTTCATCATCATGACCCCAAACTGTAGACAGGAGAAGATAACTGTATCGAGAATTTTTACAGAATTATGCCCCTTTTTCGACTTAGAATTTACCTTTAAGTTTTTGTAATGCCTCAAATTTTACATTATCAAGGCTCTTTTACTATGTCCTATGGACAGCTCTTGTTTGTAAAATTGTAACTGACAAGAATCTGAGCCTAGGGCATTTGTGTTGACCAAACACGTTCTTGTTTTACTCTGTAACAGGCATTGCAATTACTAGAGAGCAGGTATCTAATACTCAATCACTCCATTTACTGTTTTGAATGGATATACAATTTAACTATAATTCTAAGGTAACTTAGCTATGACACGAGAACTTATTCAATATATCTTGAATCAAGAACTTAATGGTAGAATTACTTTCAGGGATCACACTAGCCCTAAAATTTAGGGAGAAGTGACTTCTCCCTCCAGTGAAAATAGGGAGAAGTTTTTAGGGAGAAGCGCATTCAAACTGCATTTTTTTAAGTGTTTATGTTCCATTTCATACTTTCATATAAGTTTTAAGATTGACTAACATAATGTGGAGTACATAACAGTTTATTAAGTAACTCTTGTATCATAGTTTGGAGACCTTTCTGTTTAAAATGTGTCAGGGTTAAATCGTATACATATACATGCACAGTGCGTTAACTGGAGTGCGGGTATTAGTTACCCGCACTCCAGAGCATGTCCATTGATTGGCTCATTTTTGCTGGGGTTTACATATTGTGACGGCAGAGAAAGGGAAAGCGACAGAAATGTCATATTCAGATGTCCGTTCATTGGTTCATTTTTTTGCCGGGGTTTCATATTGTGACAACAGGGAACGTGCTTTTATGTTTGACTATGATACAAAAGAAGAAAGAACACCAAAAAACACTCAGCAATCTGATTGCACACCCTCGTACAAAGCAGATAGCCTCGTGTGTCGATGCTCCTTCTATTACATAACAATATACAGCAAAATTACAAATATGACAGCCTTTTTTTTTCTTCTATATCATCTTTATTTTTTTTCTTCTATATCATCTCTATTATTGGTTTTGTGTAGCTTGTTTTGATTTTAATGCTGCAGCCATGTGATGTTGTGCTAAAATAAAAAAAAACAAGCAAATTCGTTGAATTTATATCCCCCTCCGAGTACTGGTTATTACTAACACAACAATTGAAGACATAAGGCTTTATTTATATATTTATCATGGCATAAACAGTAACATTCTTTGAACTTGATAAATATTCAGGGCAATAACAGAGCCATAACTCTGTGTTAAATAGTAATATCTGGAAACGCCAATGAGATGTATGCATACTGCATAACTAATCAAGGGCCATAAATCTGAGTTATAGTGTCTGACCGGAACAAGGCGACTATATGCACATCTCCTCTTCGTATCCCATAAAGTTTCTTTGAATTCCAGCCAGTAGTTACAGAGAAGTAGCACGGAAACAATTATTGCTCTGGTTGTATACTGCATAACTTATCAAGGGCCATAACTCTGAGTTAAAATGTCTGACCCAAACAAGGCAATGATATGCGCATCTTCTCTTGGTATTGAAGGTTCCCATAAAGTTTTGTTGAATTCCAGCCAGTAGTTGCAGAGAAGTAGCGCGGAAACGATTTTGCTATATATGCATACTGCATAACTAATGAAGAGCCATAACTCTGAGTTAAAGTGTCTGACCCAAACAAGGTCATGATATGCTCATCTCATCTTGATATTGAAGGTTCCCATAAAGTTTTGTTGAATTCCAGCCAGTTGTTGCAGAGAAGTAGCACGAAAATGATTTTTGCTCTATATGCATACTGCATAACTAATCAAGGGCCATAACTCTGAGTTAAAGTGTCTGACCGGAACAAGGCGACGATATGCGCATCTCCTCTTGGTGTTGAAGGTTCCCATAAAATTTCGTTATATTCCAGCCAGTAGTTGCAAAAAAGTAGCATGGAAACAATTTTTACTCTACATGCATACTGCATAACTAATCAAGGGCCATAACTCTGAGTTAAAGTGTCTGACCTTGAACAAGGCGATGATATGCGCATCTCCTCTGATATTGAAGGTTCCATAAAGTTTCGTTGAATTCCAGCCAGTAGTTGCAAAGAAGTAGCGCTGAAACGATTTTTACTCTATATGCATACTGCATAACTAATCAAGGGCCATAACTCTGAGTTAAAGTGTTGGACCAGAACAAGCCGACGATAAGCGCATCTCCTCTTGGTATTGAAGATTCCCATAAAGTTTCGTTGAATTCCAGCCAGTAGTAGCAGAGACGTAGGGCTGAAAAGATTTTGTTCTCTATATGCATACTGCATAACAAATCAAGGGCCATAGCTCTAGGTTAAAGTGTCGGACTGGAACAAGCCGACGATATGCGTATCTCCTCTTTGTATTGAAGGTTCCCATAAAATTTCGTTGAATTCCAGCCAGTAGTAGCAGAGAAGTAGTGAGGAAACGATTTTTACTCTATATGCATACTGCTTAACTAATCAAGGGCCATAACTCTGAGTTAAAGGGTCTGACCTGAACAAAGGCTGACGATATTGCGCATCTCCTCTTGATATTGATGATTCCCATAAAGTTTCGTTGAATTTTCCTGCCAGTAGTTGCAGAGAACTAGTCCCGGAAACGAAATTCGGAAGGATGGGATGGACGGAAAAAGACGGGTGGAGGGACGGACAACGCCAAAAACATATCCCCTGAATCTATTCAGCGTGATGGATAAATAAATATATTAGAAATTCACTAGTAGGCCCCTATATTTCATCAAATTTCCCCAGAAATATTTCTAGCAAGCTGCAGATCAAAAGTTCATAATTATAAACTTAAATTAAGGATTATGTGGATGATTTTTTAGTCCCCTTACCGGTTTACCGGAGGGGACCTTTAGGTTTACCCTCCGTCCGTCCGTCTGTCCGTCCCGTCAGTCCGTCCGTCCAGAAAAACTGGGATCCCGCGATAACGCAAAAAGTACTGAAAATATTTTTAATGAAACTTGATATATGGATAGATGGCAGTATGGAGATTATGCACGTCTTTTTTCTTTTCTTCCTATGTTGAAAATTCTGGTTGCTATGGCAACAAATAGACTGAAAATATGGCAAATTTTATACATAACCTGGATTCCCGCGATAACGCAAAAAGTACTGAAAATATTTTTTATGAAACTTGATTTATGGATAGATGGCAGTATGGAGATTATGCACATCTTTTTCTTTTCTTCCTATGTTGAAAAATTTTGGTTGCTATGGCAACAAATAGACTGAAAATATGGCAAATTTTACACATAACCTGGATCCAGTGATAACACAAAAAAGTACTGAAAATATGTTTATGAAAACTTGACATATGGGTAGATGGCAGTATTGAAATTATGCACATCCTTTTCTTATCTCTTCCTATGTTGAAAATTCTGGTTTGCTATGGCAACAAAATAGACTGAATTTCAAGATTTCTGATTCTAGTTTTTAAGTTTGTTTCACTATAAGTTCTTTATTTCTTAAGGTATTTTCTTCAAACTTTAAATATAAGTTGCTTGTCATCAACCGCATCATATGTGACAAGGTTTACAACTCTAGCACAAAATTTATCAGAATTACCTCCCTTGAACTTAAAATTTTCATGAAAAAAACATTGTTTTTTTTAATACCTTCTTTTTTTGAATGTATCTACTTCAAACTTCATATTAAAATGTTTCTTATTATCACTCAACATTTGTGAGTGTTCAATACTCTAGCAAGACTATTTCCAGAATTATGCCCCTTTTGAACTTCGACTTTTTTTTTTGAGAAATTGGTAATTTTTACTCCAACTTCTTCAATCATGATAGGATTTTAAAAATGTTATATTTTGATAACAGGGATGTTTAAAAAATAACTTTAGAGTGTCCTTCAGTCTGTCTGTCTGTACATAAAAACTGTTTCATGTGATAACTTTTAAATAACTTTTTTAACAAATTTACTGAAAATAGGAACATAAGTGAATGGCCAATGGCCCTTCAGAATGTTGCTTGGGCTCTTACCGGTAGGGGACTTATGGATTGCTTGCAATACTATGATAATTGCTTGTTTTTTTTTAAGAAAAGTAATGTGTGTACAGTTGATAATTTTTTTCTTTGGTGGACTTTTTCTGCATGAATGCATTATATCCACTATTTGGTGTTACTATTTGCTTTTTGCTTACAGCCGATCTTTTAGCCCCCTCCCTTTAACCAGCTTGCAAAGGACATCAGTGTTTTATTGTTTGTTTACTTGTAAACATTCTAACAAAAGTTCTTTTAAAGAATAATAAATCAAGGTATAAATCATCACCAACATTTATAACAGAGACCCATTTACCAAATTGCTGAGACAATTGTAAATATCGAAACATACATGTGACCAACACTTTTGGCAACACGCTTTTGTAAGAATAAGATCACCAAACTTACCGACTAATTTATTCAATAAGTATGCCCCCAATTTATCCTAATTGACATGAAACGCTGCTAATCTGTTATTTGTTGTTTATTGATAATAAGTCGCATTTGACAATACCCTGAGATGTTAACCATTCAATTCCAACACTCGCTTTCCAATTTTACCGACCAATGAAAATGCGTTTAACAAATCGCTTTGAAATAGGAGGAGCGTAGACGATTACTGAGCTGCTTGACACTTCAAATTTATTGCAAGCATTTATTGAAAATGAGGGCAACTTTGTTTTCCCTTTTCTAAGCGATCCGGGCGAAATGGAGAGACATTGTCGCCCAAGTCGCCTAGAAACTTGATCCCTGAATTTTTACTGAATTATCTCCTCTATGTTTTTAAAAGTCCAGTTAGACTCTAGCTTTACTATGAACAATTAAGAATATAGAGCACGTTTTGTATGTGACATATGCATCTTAAAACCATTTTTTAACTTGATAAGACAGAGTTTTTGATTATTTTAAATAATATTTTTGTTCACCAAAAGTCTCTTTTAATTTCCAGATAGAAAATTGAGTCCAAGAAATCAGGACCAGCTTCCTGATGATGACTGCAATAGATTTTGGAAAGGAAAATCTGGATTAGTGATTTATCCATACTGTCATAGGGATACCCCACCAGGACATTCAAAGAAAGAATTTGCCTGTTGTATTGGACCTGGTCAAAATTTGTACATTTATACAGTAGATATTCTGAGTATGACTAGTAAAGATATGATAGCATGTGGTAATACCCCAACAGGCGAAACCAAAGGATATCTAGCAAATGCTATCAAAAAAAGAGGTGGTAATGTTTACAAAGCAGAAATGACTAAAAAATTTGTTCCAAAAACTAAAGAAGGGGATGTAGTTGTATGTAAAAGTAACCTACCTAACTTCAAATGGGTTGCTCACGCCATTTTACACAAGAAAATTCACTGCAGCAAAGATGATAGGGAATTCAAAGTGACATCTTCTCTTTTCAAAATATTTCATGCAATGAAATCATATTCCTGCCATTCAATAGCTCTGCCATTGGTAGGAACTGGTATGTAGGCAATTTTTAGCTCCTGTTTTTTTAGCTCACCTGTCACAAAGTGACACGGTGAGCTTTTGTGATTGCTTTTTGTTGGGCGTCCGTCCGTCGGGCGTCCATCCGTAAACTTTACTTTAAACAACATCCATTCATAAACCGCTAAGCCAATGTTTATCCAAACTTCACAGGAATGTTCCTTTGGTAGTCAAATTTGAAAATTGTTCAAAGAATTTAATTCCATGCAGAACTCTGGTTGCCATGGCATCCGAAAGAAAAAAATCTGTAAAAAGAGAACAAAATAACTAGAGCTTAGATATTAAGCATAAAACATTTTCTAGTAGGTGTCTACCAAGTTTGTTCAAATAGAAGCCCTGGGGTCAAAATTGGTCCTGCCCCAGGTGGTCATTGTTTATCCCTTTATGTATATAGTAAAAACTTAAAAAATCTTCTTTTTAAAAACCCTAAGAGCTAGAGCTAAGATTTTTAGCATGAAACATCTTCTAATGGATGTCTACTAAGTTTGTTAAAATAAAGGATTTTGGGTTAAAATTGGCCCCATCCCAGGGTCATTGATTTTCCTTATATGTGTATAGTGAGAACTTAAAAAATCTTTTTGAAAAAAAACCCCAAAGAGCTAGTGTTAAGATACTAAGCATGAAATATCTTCTAGTGAGTGTCTACCATGTTTGTTCAAATAAAAGTCATGAGGTCAATATTGGCCCGCCCGGTGGAGGGGGTCATTGTTTTTCCCTATATTTGTATAGTAAAAAGTTTAAAAAATCTTCTTTTGAAAACCCCAAAGAGCTAGAGCTTAGATATTTATCATGAAACATCTTCTAATGGGTGTCTATCAAGCTTGTTCAAATTAAAGCCCCTGGTTAAAATTGGCCCTGCCCCGGGGCCTATATGAAGGTGAGCAATATTAAGGCCATCATGGCCCTCTTGTTTGTGTGTCGTATTGTTACAGTTGTGTCGGCTTTCTGCTTGCCGTTTTGCAAAGTCTATCTTTATCACAACTTTTTGGCACACTTGACCAGTTGCTGACGGTGAGCTTTAAGGATCGTTATATGTCCGTCTTCTATTGTCCGTCCACATTTGTTAGTTAACGCTCTAGTAGTCACATTTTTGCCTCAATCATCATCAAACTTTGTCAGGATACTTGTCTAGATATTTGCTCTGATGACTTCCAACATGGGTCATCTCGGATTAAAAAAACTAGGTCACAGGAGCTTAAAATAGAAAAATCTTATTCACACAACAGTGACTTATGTTTTGATCCAAATATCCTGGAAATTGGTCTGAAAGGTTGTTTTGGTTATTTCTAGGTCAAGTTTGAATATGGGTCACTTGGATCACACCACCCATATATGGAAAAACCTTGTTTACACTCTAGTGGTCACATTTTTTGACTCAATTGTCTTAAAACTTTGTCAGGACGCTTGTCAAGGTAATTGCTTGGATGAGTGCAAACATTGGTCATTCTGAATTTAAAACTGGGTCACAGGCGCTTAAAATAGAAAAATTTTGTTAAGTAAACACACTAGTGACTACTGTTTCGATCAAAATATCCTGGAAATTGGTCTGAAAGTTTGTTTTGATGATTTCTAGGTCAAATTTTAATATAGGTCACCTGGGGTCAAAAACTATGTCACACCACTCAAATATGGAAAAAACACTTTGACGTCTTATTTTTGACTCAATTGTCATTCAGCTTTGTCAGGATGCTTGTCTAGGTAATTGCTTGGATGACTTCGAACATGGGTTGTTTCGATTGAAAAACTAGGTCACAGGAGCTAAAAATAGAAAATCTTGTTAAGACTCTAGTGGCTACTCTTTTTAGCTCACCTGAGCATGCTCACGGTGAGCTTTTAGGATCGATGATTGTCCGTCTTCCGTTCACATTTAGTTGTTAACACCCTAGCGGTTGCATTTTTGCCTCAATCATCATCAAACTTGGTCAGGATGCTTATCTAGTTGATAGCTCGGATGAGTTTGAACATGGGTCATCTCGGATGAGAAACTAGGTCACAAGAGCTAAAAATAGAAAAACCTTGTTAACACTAGCGGTCACATTTTTGCATCAATCATCATCAAACGTGGTCAAGATGCTTGTCTAGTTGATAGCTCGGATGTGTTCGAACATGAGTCATCTCGGATGAAAAAGTAGGTCACCGGAGCTAAAAATAGAAAAACCTTGTTAACACTCTAGCGGACACAGTTTTGCATCAATCATCATCAAACTTGGTCAGGAAACTTGTCTAGGTCATTGCTGGGAATAAATCGAACATGGGACATCTCGGATGAAAAACTAGGTCACAGGAGCCCTTGACTTAGTAAAATTTTGCAATTTTCAACTTGTGTCGCATGTAACTCAAAAAGTATTTGATCTAGAGTCATGAAACTTTACAGCAATGTTGATCAGCATGTGAAGGTGTGCACCTGGGTATTTTCGTCTGGATTTATTTAGTATTTTTCGAGTTATTGTCCTTCACTTAGAAAATGTTTGCATTTTTCAACTTGTGTCGCATGTAACTCAAAAATGATTTGACATAGAGTCATTAAACCTTATGGGAAAGTTGCTCAGCATATTTAGTTTGTTCCTGGGGTTTTGCTTGTGGATTTATCCAGTATTTGTAGAGTTATTTCCCTTGACTTAGTAAAAACTGTTTCATTATGTTGTTATTTGTTCCTTGAGTGCTTGAGTGCTTGAGTTAGAATCGACCAACTTTACAGGAATAATCATGATCAACATCACTAAATTACAGGAATAATGATTCACATCACTGTGAAGCTATGAACCTGGGACTTTGCATGTGGACTTTATTCAGTTTTGTTAGAGTTATTGCCTTTGACTTACAGTAGTATAAATTTGCAAGTTTCAACTTGGGGTTTGCTTGGGGATTTATTCAGTATTTGTAAAGTTCTTGCTCTTTACTTAGTAAAAAGATTTTTAGTTTTCAAAAAATATTTGACCTAGAGTCATAAGATTGACAAAACAGTGTCGCAGTGGGGGCACACGTGTCCTATGGACACATTTCTAGTTCTTATATGTATTTAGTAAAAACTTAAAAAAAATTATCTTCTCTAAATTGACAATGGCTAGAGGTTAGATTTTTGCATGATACATTGTGTAGTGACCCTCTCGCATGATTGTTCAAATTATAGCCCTGGGGTCAAAATTGGACATGCTTCGGGTTCGATGATTTTCGGTCACTAATAATGTACATATAGTAAAAATTTAAAATATTTTTGCCGGAAGGTACAAGGCTTAGAGCTTTGATAGTTTGTATATAATATCATTTATGGGTCCTCTATCAAAGTTGTTTAAATTATGACTCTAGTCAATATGGCTTGCCCAGAGGCGATAGTTTTCCTTATATGTATATAGTAAAATTTGAAAATCTTCTTCTCTGAATTGAGAATGGCTAGAGGTTAGATATTTGGCATGAGACTTTGTGTAGTGAACCTCTACCAAGATTGTTCAAATTATAGCCAATTATAGCCCTGGGGTCAAAATTGGCCCCTCCCTGGGGGTCATTGATTTTCACTATGTACATATAGTAAACAATCTTATTGTCTGAAGGTACAAGGCTTAGAGCTTTGATGTTTGCTTTATAATATCATTCATAGGTCCTCTACCAAAGTTGTTCAAATTTTGCCCCTGGCGTCAAAATTGGCCCTGCCCGGGGGCATTGATTTTCATTATGTACACATTGTAAAAACAGAAACTTAAACAAATGTTTTCTGAATTGAAGAAAGCTACAGCTTAGATATTTGACATGAAATGTTGTTTGGTGGACCTGTATCAAGATTGTTTGAATTAAACCCTTGGGTCAAAATTTTGCCTTGCCCAAGGGGACAGTGACCTTCTTTCTTGTCCTTTGATGTACAGCCATGAAATTTGGACTATGTTTCCATTTTTATGCCCCCGGGCATATAGTAATTGAACCGCCTGTCCTTCCGTCTGTCCGAACGAGGTTAACCTAGTAGAACGGCAAGTTGGATTTTTCTTAAGTTCTACCTGTACCAATGGCTTCATAATTTACACACTTACTAATCCATACAAAGTATATGATATGGGCAAGTTACATAACTATGGTTTCCATTTGCACCAGGGAATGGCCCTTTTCAGCACCTAGAAAATGAATATAATGGTTAACCTAAACCGTCAAGTTGGAAATATCTTATGTTCTATCTGAACTAATGGCTTAATAATTTTCAGATTTATCAATACAATGTACATGATATTGCCAAGTTATATAAATGTGCCATCCATTTTCCCAGTAATTACCCTTTTTATCACTTTGAAAATAGGGCCTTGTATGGTTAATCTATTCCGCCAAATTTGATTTATCAAAAAATTTCACATAATAACTTAATTTATTTAATGATATCTTTCATTATTTGGTAGGTGGATACCTTTAACGGTCCTTTAATTTTTTGTGGCGTTAGGCGTCTCTAGGTCAAGGTCAAGGTCACTTGTTTAAAAAAATAAATCTAAACATTTCTGCTCATACAGCCTTTATTTTTAAGTTAATGTATTTCATGTTTATAATAGCCATACCAAGGGAGGTCCTCTTCCTTTCCTTTAGTAAGGGGTCATTTGGGTCAAGGTCACCAATGTCAAAAATATATTTTTTACACTTTTACAGCTGTATTAACCTTATTCTATCGACAGATGTCTTGTATATTTTTTAGGAACATAAAATTGAGGTATTCTCATTTGGATGGAGGTAGGGGTCAGTTGGGTCAAAGTCACAGTGCTAAAAATAGATTTTTTAAACTTTTGCTCATACAGCCTTTATTTATTGACAGATTTGTATTATAATTGGTAGGAAGATAACTTACATGGTATTCTTCCTTTGGATGGAGTTAGGGGTTAGTTGGGTCAAGGTCAACAGTGCTAAAAATAGATTTTTTACACTTTTGCCCATACAGCCTTTATTTTAAATATCATTACTGACAAGAATCGGAGACGGGGGCATTTGTGTTTAACAAACACGTTCTTGTTATTTGTGAAATTGAACTCTGATGACCTAGATTTTGATGATGTGACCTACTTTTTTGTCCTTTAATGTGCAGCTATGAAATTTGAACCATGTCCACAGATTAAGATGTAAAGTGAACTTTGATATCAGCTGGCCTAGATTTTGACAAAGTGTCTTACTGTGTTGTCCTTTGATGTACAGTCATGGAATTTTGGACATGTGAAATATGACATTCACCATCAAATTCACTAGACTAAACTGCATTGATAAATTCCTACTCTGATCTTTTATTTGAATAACAATAGATTTAACCACTAATGTAATAATAAGAATTAGATAGGTCAGTGACTTATGCATTATGGCAATCTTCATTTGTACAGAAACAAAAAAAATATGTTCCTACATTACTATTTAGTGTTGTATTAATGCGATGGCATAGCATTTTCACAAATGCAATCTTGTTTCTAGTTAACTATAAAGTGAACAGGATAGTAGCTCTATATTGATTGAGAAAAAATGAAATAGACAACATATAAAGGTAGAGCTTTGATAAATCTTTTTTATATACAATAATTTGGTTGTAAAAAAGCATTTAAGTAAGACAGTAAGTAAATCAGTAAGGATTATATAAAGGGAACCACATGAACACATCCATGTGAAAACATTATTTGACGTTTAATTACTTTGAGTTTGACTCTGTGACGTTTTGCTGCATATTTCTTTTCAAAAAGTGAATATCAAGTGAGTGATCCACTTGTTTAATTGTCTACTTATGGTCATTGAGAACATTTACTTTTGAACCAATATATCTTTAGTACACATATAAGTAGATACAAATGTATATATACTTAGTTTAATATCTGTTGACATTATTATTTACTTTTTATATCAATTTTCCTAGGAAAAGGCAATGCTGATCCAGTTTTCTATGGAGAGAGATTCTTTGAAGCACTTTGCGAGTTTTCCGCCTACCATAAAGAGTATGGCTTCAAAGTTCACTTGGTTCACTATGACAAAAAGAGCACAGAAAAAGCTATAGAAACAATAAACAAAGCTTGTCGAGATGCACGTCCATTGCAAATCATAACGAATCGTCAAAAATTCGATACTGGTTATACACGAGGGGAAAATGGAGCGAGACCTAAGTCTGCAGGTCCAAACGTCTTTGGAAATCATGGTCGAGATACTAGCTCAGACAAACATGAACAAAATAAAAGACATTCAAGTTACATGAAACCATCTAAAAACTGGAATCAATCAAGAAATGAGAAACTACAAGAACACAGAAGAAGAAATAAGAAGGAAAGGGTTGAGGGATTGAACTTTGATAGTTCAACCACTGGAATGTTTAAAGGAAGGCAAAGTGAATATGATAGAGATTTGGATTGTGTTGTTGAAAAGCCTAAAGCTGATAAAGATGATATTGATGAAAGAGAAAGCGATGACAGTTCTATTAAAACAGATGAGGAGAGAGAAAATGGGCCTAATGAGAGCGAAAATGGGCCTAATGAGAGCGCATGTTCAGAAACTATTCCTGGTTCTGCAGATGAGAGTTTAGCGGTCAACAGTAATTTATCTAAGGAAATAAAGGGAAATCTTAAAATTTTTGAGGTTTGTATAGAAAAGGATTAAAAAGGACATACCTTTAGAATCATGTCAGGTTTCTAAAATATTTGGAAATACAAGAATATGTTTTGCAAGAAGGATGTTTAAAGTTCTGTGAGATAATAGGTGTACAGTCTGACTTGCCCGTGGGACCACGTGTATTAAGGGACTTTTGTCTTATGCAGCCACTTTCAATTCCCCCCGTTCATTTCTTTCTATATCATTAACGCTCAACGGGACATAGGACTGCTAATTTGTCAGCTAATTGAGATCAATCTTTTCATTTAAAGAACCACTTTTACCTGTCAAGTAATTGTGTTTTTAGAGAACGCCGCCTCGTAATGTCACAAGTGTCAACAATCAAAACACAATATATAAATGTGTGAAAAACTCTATTTGCCAAACCCTTTTAGTGTATGTAAATAAAGGTAAGTATAGGCGTGACGTGTATTATCCAATAATATCGATAAAACAATGCAACGCTCCTACTCAGATGGTGTATACTCTTAGCTGTTGATATTTAGACTGAATTGAATTGACCTTGAACTTGATCAGCAATTAAATTAATCCTTACAATCAGATGTAGTTTGTTTATTTCAAATGAAAAATGCACAACAGAAAAATGCTTCACTTATCAGGGTTTTTGTGTTGGAGACAAGAAAATACAAAGGAGAAGTTTAAAAATTCTGGAAAAATGTCAAACATGTACGTAATGGAATAAAACTGATTTGTCAAAAAATATCAGAAAGTTATTTTTTTACATTAGCATCCATTTAGATTATCAGAGCGTTCTTATTATTAAACATTTATATAAATGAAGTGGAAAAACATTCCCACTGCAAAAGAAAGATGTAATGTATAAATTTTGACTTTTTATCATGCTTTGTCTTAAGAGACCGTTTCATTAAGCAACCGTTTTGGGTGTTTCCCTGGCGCGGTCGCTTAATACAAGTTTGACTGTAATAAAAAATATTAACACATTTGAAATAAATCAACAATTTTTTTTTGACATTTAGATATTTATCTTTAATTTATTGACTATTAACAAGTACAAAGGTAACAAATGAAAGCCTTGATTGTTTTAATCTATCAGAATATATATTTTACTTGCAAACCATTATTTAGATTACATCCACAAAAACATATTTTCATACAAAAATATGTCAGAACATATATTTTATACTTCCTAAAATGTATTATTTTATGCCTTCGCCATGTAATGGCCGGGGCATATAGTGTTACCCTGTTCCGTCCTTCGTCATTCTGTCATTCCGTCATCATCAGTTTCCGTTCATTATCTTAGTAACGGTTGCACACATTCAACTCAAATTTGACATATGGATATGTCACGATAAAATACAGGTCAAGTTCGAATTTGGTCATGGTTCGATAATTTTTGGCAGAGTTATGCCCCTTTTACTTTAAAATAATATGAAATTTTCAGTTTCCGTTCATTATCTCCCCAACGGTACAACACATTTAACTCAAACTTGACATTTAGATATGTCATGAGAAAATACAGGTCAAGTTCGAGTTTGGTCATGGTTCGATGTTTTTTTGCAGAGTTATTCCCCTTTTACTTTGAAAATAATATGAATTTACAGTTTCCGTTCATTATCTCCCCAACGGTACAACACATTTAACTCAAACTTGACATATGGATATGTCATGAGAAAATACAGGTCAAGTTCGATTTTTTGTCATGGTTTGATGATTTTTGGCAGAGTAATGCCCCTTTTCCTTTGAAAATAATATGAAATTTTCAGTTTCCGTTCATTATCTCCCCAACGGTACAACACATTCAACTCAAACTTGACATATGGATACGTCAAAGGAATGGGCAGGTCAAGTTCAAATTTGGTCATTGTTCAATGCTTTTTGCAGAGTTATTCCCCTTTCACTTTGAAAATAATATGAAATTACAGTTTCTATTTATTATCTCCCAAACGGTACAACACATTCAACTCAAATTTGAGATATGGATACGTTTTTGGAATGCACAGGCCAAGTTCGAATTTGGTCTTGGTTCAATGATTTTTGGCAGAGTAATGCCCCTTTCCTTTGAAAATAATATGAAATTTACAGTTTCTGTTCATTATCTACCCTACAGTGTTACATATTCAACTCAAATTTGACATATGGATATGTCAAAGGAATGGGCTGGTCAAGTTGGAATTTGGTCATGGTTCGATGATTTTTGGGCAGAGTTATGTCCCTTTCACTTATAAAATAATATAGATACATCTTAGGAATAAGCAGTTTAAGTTTGAATTTGGTTGTGGTTCAATGATTTTGGACAAACTTATCTTTCCTGAATGTTGGAAAAAATTTGAACTTTCAGTTTCAGCACTCGTACTTTTGTGGAAATGTATGTAGCCATTATTTTGGCTACAAATATGCAATATGCTATTTTCAAAAGGTTAAGACAGAATAATTTCAGTGCCTTGAACATTGTATGAAAATGGTTTTTGTTGACATTGAAAAGTTTTAAGGGCTTTGTACTTAAAATGAAAACAAATTTGGAACAAAATATTATAACATCTGAAATTTTGGCTGCATGCGGGGGTATCCGTGGCATGATGACAAATTTCTAGTTCATTTATACAACTGTTGTCTTTTTAGAGCTAGCTCAGGGTGAGCTTTAAGGATCGTTGAATGTCCGTCGTCTGTCGTCCGTCCAAACTTGTTTGTTAACACTCTAGCGGTCACATTTTTGCCTCAATCATCATCAAACTTTCTCAGAATGCTTATCTAAATGATAGCTCGGATGAGTTCGGACATGGGTCATCTCAGATGAAAAACTAGGTCACCAGAGCTAAAAATAGAAAAACCTTGTTAACACTTTCGCTGTCACATTTTTGCCTCAATCATCATCAAACTTTGTCAGGATACTTGTCTAGGTGATAGCTTGAATGAGTTCGGACAGGGGTCGTCTCAGATGAAAAACTAGGTCACCAGAGCTAAAAATAGAAAAACCTTAACACTCTAGCTGTCACATTTTTGACTTTTTTTGATGAAAAATACCTTTTCTTCCATTTTGTTGTTTGTGACTTTGTGGTAGCTTGTATTCATATCTTTTAAAACTTATGTGGTTAATTTTATTTCAGGAGACAAAAGATAAACAAGAAAATAAATCAACTGGTACTTTCAGTAGTAAAATATTTGGAGACGCTAAAGAAAATAATGTTGCAAAACCTATTGGTATGGAAGATAGTTTTGATAAAACAGATGATGATGATGAAGAAGATGTTGTTGATGATGTTCATGTTGATGATGATGATGAAGAAGAGGTCTATGATGATGCACCCTCAGAAATTGTACCCGATGAGGAAGAAGATAATGGGGAGGAAGAAGTTGAAACATGTGTTATTTGTATGGATGATATATCTAATCCAAAGACGCTCTCATGTGGACATGTGTTTTGTACAGAATGTATAGAGGCACAGTTTACGTATAAAGAAGCATGCCCAACATGTGGAAAGGTTTGCGGAATAATAACAGGTTAGTATTTTAGTGGTTGCTTGACTCGTAGCTATTTATTCCCTTGGATAACTAATTAATTCATTTGATATGATAAAAAATGTGTTATAAGTTAGTTTAACATTGAATGCATCTGGTGTATATTCTTTAACCTTAGATCAGTTCATTATGAAGCAGATTCAGCAAATGTAGTACAGAAGGTGTATTTTACCACATATCCTCAATATCTGAAGTTTGGTTGTTGTTTAATGACTGAAAGTGGATTTCAGAGTAAAGATCATGCAAACATTTTCTAATTTATAGCAGAAATCACTGAAACAATCTCTTCAATACACTTATATCTTATTAGTGAAAAACATGGGTTGTTGGATTTTTTTAATGATTTCTTCAAGTCAATGAAACATGCATGGAAAATGTCTTACAAATCTCTGTATTCCTTAGTTAGATGTAATCACCTCAATTTTTATGTAATTTTTGTCTTTGATATTTTCAGTTAGTAATGAATCACTTTATCTGCAAAAATATTTTCTCACAATATCCACAAAAAAGGTTTGATCTTTATTTTGCGTTTAACGTTATTGTATATAAGGTATACTAATTAAATTGACAGAAGAATCCTGAAGTAATGATTCATTGTTGGGCTGATTTAATGATAACCAAATGAACGTTTTCAGTGATAACCAAATGAACTTTTTCAGGTGACCAACCAGCAGGTGACATGGATGTGTTTGTTAATAACAGGGCTTCATGTGCTGGTTTTGAAGGCTGTGGTAGGATAGAAATAACATACAAATTTCCTGATGGAACACAAGGGGTAATATACTATATTAAGTAACAGTATTTTAATTTATGTTATTATTCCATAAGTAGATAATTTATCATAATGAAAAACAATTCCTACTGGTTACAAAATTTCAGAGTGCAGATTTGATGAATATTATTATACCTTTTGTGTATGGGAATTGTTTGTAATTAAAAACAATTTTTAATGATTTTCATGATCTGTATTCACAGCCTACCCATCCACGTCCAAATGCAAGGTTCAAAGGTATCACAAGAAAAGCATACCTGCCAAATAACAGACGTGGTATGGAAATCTGTGAAATGCTGAAGGTTGCCTTTGAGAGAAAACTGGTTTTCACAATTGGAAACTCCCGCACAACTGGAGCTGAAGGTGTAATCACTTGGAATGATATTCATCATAAAACAGATCAAAAACCAAACACACAGTATGTATCCAAGTAATTATCCACTGAAATGTAGCTCGAAACACGCCATCATATATGCACAATTAAACATTTATAAGTAAAACTGAGCTATGTCTGTTGTCCATCTGCCTGATCATACTTTCTTAAAGCATCCTCTTCTTGCATGTACCTACTGGTTTGATAGCAGAAGCGTCTATTGCATAGTTGTTAAAGACAATTTTGTCCCTCACTAATCCCGCCAGGGGCTGGATTTCCTTCATGTGAGGAAACTTATTCAGCTAGCTTACACATTGGTAGGATACTAATGTGTCGCACATCTGCAACATGCTCCCAATAGGACTGTTATCCTGTCAACTTGATGATAAAATGTTTTTATTTTAGGAAATCTTTAGATTACCAAAAATAATGTAGCGCACAAAAGTTGGATATATTTGTGAAAAACGTTTCAAGTTTTACTGTCCGATTCAAGCTTGTAAACATGATAAATTTTGTTTCGAGTTCATCTCGGAAAAAAAAATATTTTGTTTCCAAGACTTAACTAGGCAGTAAAACTTTAAACATCTTTAACATCAAGTTATCAAGCCAAACTTTGGTGTGCTACATTATTTTGTTTTGATAGTCTAACGATTTCTTGAATAAAAATATATTTTAGCTTCATGTCGAGGTGACATTTACCAAAAAGAAAACAAAAAAAAACCCCACAAAAACAATTTGATTGGGGGCATTTTGCAGGTGCGCGAAGGCATAGTATCCAGTGTTACAGAACATTGAAAGTTCTGCCAAGATGCAGCTTTGTGTCTGAAATAACGCTGGAATGGGCACCTTTATAGGTCTTTCTTTACAGATATAACTAGACAAAATAAAACAAAACACAGATAAATAAAAAAAGCTAAAAATATATAATCAAACTAGGATCTTTTGTATAAAGTTGATGAAATTCAGTCCTTGCCAAACATAATTTTGTCTACCATATAAGCACACATAGGTTATTTTTACTTCTGTATCTTGTGCATGTGTATAATATTGTGTAATCAAAAAGGATAAAATTGCAATGAGATACTGTTCAAATTGTTTTTTTTATATTTCACAGATTTGGTTATCCTGACCCTACATATCTAGACAGAGTGACTGATGAACTGAAAATTAAGGGTGTCACTGTTGATGATATACAAACCCTTCCCGCCTATCGTTTAAGAAGACGATAGATAATGACATTGGATGAAATAGACTTTTTTATGACTCGTTGTTTATCTGTGATGCTTAACATAAGTTATGTAAATTTTCAAGGGACATTATGTCTATCAAAGTGTTAATGGTGTTGGTAAAGGACAATGGCAAAATAAGTTTAGGTTATGCCATAACTGCATTTGTGAAATTCATGTGTATAATCAATAACCAATGTGACTTACACAAAATTCTATAAATATCCATTGGAATATATAGTTAACATTCAATGGATAAAAAGAGTGGGGCAGTTTTTTAATATTTTAGAGAGTTGTTATATTTTATTCTTATCTTGTTATGATAAATTTTTGGTCAGTCCCCATTAACAGAGTCAATCTTTTTTAAATATACATGTATAGCCATTTCAGTTCTACTTATGATCCCAGGCTCAGCTTGACAATGAACAAACAAACATATTGTCACTTTGATAATATAAATTCTAACATTTAATAAAAATATCAATTATTTGTTTATGATACAGAACATAATTTTATAAAGTAGTATAACATTTGCCTTAAGTTTATGAAGATATGTTAATTAATGAAATTCTTGAGAATATGAATACATTGAGAGCTGTGAGACACACATAGTTTGATGTCACCATCTCTGTTTGATTTGTATTTAAAACGAGTATTTTTAAGTCTGTCAGGGGCCTTTATTCTAGTGCATATGTATAAGAGGGTAAAAAAAAATCTGGAAACAAATGGATCAACATTAAATGAAAATTGCAGACTCAGTTTAATTGAGTCTGTACATGAGGGATAATGAATAAGTGCAACATCCCTCACGCTCCCTAGCACCAGCTTGAGTGGTACTCAAATCGCAATACTTAATAGTGCTGGTATCAATGATCCCAAAGGACTAGAAAAATATAACATTGAAGTGAAGTACAGGGCAACTTTTTACAGCTGCCACACAGCACTTATCACCTGCTGTTCTGCAGAATAAAAATTTGGTAACAAAGTCATCCCTCGGAATTTTTAAGCACCTAATTGATTTTGTACAAGTATTTTCAGAATAATTCTGTTTATTTATCCTAATTCATTTTGTATTTATTAGAATTATAGTTATGATTTTGTATATGTATCCCTTCAATATGTGTCTGTTACAAGAGAATGATTATTTCTATGACAGTAGTATGATATTTATGTCTCACAAAGGTATGCAGCTAGCAGTTGGCAATGATTTAAATCATTAAAAGCATTGTTGAAAATTTAAATTAAAGGGACGCCACTGATATTTTTTGACATTACGGGACAGGAAATATTTTCGGTGGTTTGTATGCATTTCTGATGAAGGTCAGAACCAGTAACTTGTGTGCAAGTTTTTAACCATTTCCTCATCACATTTTACCAGAAAAATCATTTTTTCTTTGCAAATAAAAAAAAAAAATATAATGCCTTTCATTCAAATCAGGCTTGACTTACTATTGATCTTCTCTTAACTTCTGAGTATATTACTTTATTTTCTTTTGCAGATTTTATAGTGTTTTAGTTGATAATTGTAAGAATATCAATTTTAATGTTTTCAGTTGGAATCATTTTATATTGTTCATTTGAATAAACATAAAAAGCTATTTTAAAAACATGTAGTTAAAAATAAAATTTTTAATGAATAAATATTTTATAATGAATCAATATTCTATTTTAAAAACTTAAAGTTATGGCTGCATGGGACATTTTGCTTTATAAATAGCTATCTATGTATTATTCAGACTTTGATTTTTGTATGCCTTTGATTGTAATTATATTTACTGTATTTAGATGAGTTGAATAATGTTTTACATTTATCCTAACAAATGTTAAAATATCTTTCTATAATAATAGGGTGAAATGTATTATATTATTAATTATGTTTTGTACATCTTATTAAAGATCCTGTATGTTGTAATTATATATATATTTCTAATACAATTTTCAAACATTGAAGAATAGAATATGTAAACTATGTGCTGCAATAATGGTCCACATTATTATGTAATCATTAAAATATATGCATTCATTTCTTATTGAAATTTGACTTAGACTTTTAAGAAAAAAAATCTAATTATATTTATATAATTATTATTATAATATATTTCTAAATATTTCTTGAAATGTAAATTCGGTAATATCTTTACAAATAATGCTTTTTGGAACTTACAATATTGATAAATTAAATTTATGATATAAAACCATTAACAAAATGGTAAACAGGATCTTTAAAACTCACATTATGCCTCAAAAACGATTTATTTTTTTTACTTCTTTAGACAAAGTAGACATGAGAAGTATACCTTTAGATAATGTATAACAAGCATTTTAGATGCTTGTTACCTGAGGAAAATTGGTAAAATTATTTATTGTTTTGACATGAAAGTAGCAAAATGTAAACAAAGTAATATTTTGACTTTTATACAACACTGTATCTGCACTAATTGCAAAAAGGTAACAGAAATAACAGATTGTTAATTGGCCAATAAGCAACGTTTTTGAAAAAAGTGCTTTTGAGACCAAGAATTAAAAATATTTTGAGGCATAATTAAGGATGATCCTTTTATCATCGCACTGTCCATCACAATTTGTATAATATGCAAGACCTATGTAAAAAATGACATTTCTTTACATTTGGAGTCCATTGATGTGAAATAAACACCATAGAATATAACTTGTTTTTATTTTCATTTTAAGATAATACAGTTAAAATCTGGAAGCGTGCATAAAATTGGTTGAAAAGCAAATATAAAATTCAGCTTGAAAAATGTTTTTTAGCTCACCTTGCACAAAGTGCAGGTGAGCTTTTAGGATGGCCAACCAAATGGCGTCCGTCGTCAGTCGTCCGTCCACATTTTAAATATTCTAAGGACATCTTCTATGATACCGCAAGGCCAATGTCAATGAAACTTGGCAGGAATACTTTTTGTATGAAGCTCTATTAAGATTGTTCAAAGAATTCCATTTCATGCAGAACTCTGGTTGCCATGGCAACCGAAAGAAAAATCTTTAAATATCTTCTTTTAAAGAACCGTAAGAGCTAGAGCTTAGATATTTGGCATGAAACATCTTCTAGTGAGTGTCTTCCAAGTTTGTTCAAATAAAAGCCCTGGGGTCAAAATTGGCCCTGGCCCGGGGGTCATTGATTTTCCCTATATGCATATAGTAAAAACTTAAAAAATCTTCTTTTAAAGAACTGTAAAAGCTAAAGCTTAGATATTTGGCATGAAACATCTTCTAGTGAGTGTCTACCAAGTTTGTTCAAATAAAAGCCCTGAGGTCAAAATTGGCCCTGCCCCAGGGGGTCATAGATTTTCCCTATATGCTTATAGTAAAAACTTAAAAAATCTTCTTTTAAAGAACCCAAAGAGCTAGAGCTAAGATATTTGACATGAAATATCTTCTAGTGAGTGTCTACCAAGTTTGTTCAAATAAAAGCCCTGGGGTCAAAATTGGCCCCGCCACGGGGGGTCATTGATTTTCCCTATATGCATATAGTAAAAACTTAAAATATCTTCTTTTAAAGAACCGTAAGAGTTAGAGCTTAGATATTTGACATGAAACATCTTCTAGTGAATGTCTACCAAGTTTGTTCAAATAAAAGCCCTGGGGTCAAAATTGGCCCTGTCCCAGGGGGTCATAGATTTTCCCTATATGCATATAGTAAAAACTTAAAAAATCTTCTTTTAAAGAACCCAAAGAGCTAGAGCTAAGATATTTAGCATGAAACATCTTCGAATGAGTGTCTACCAAGTTTGTTCAAATAAAAGCCCTGGGGTCAAAATTGGCCCCGCCCCAGGGGGTCATTGATTTTCCCTATATGCATATAGTAAAAACTTAAAAAATCTTCTTTTAAAGAACTCAAAGAGCTAGAGCTAAGATATTTAGCATGAAACATGTTCTAATGGGTGTCTACCAAGTATGTTCAAATAAAAGCCCTGGGGTCAAAACTGGCTCGCCCCGGGGGTCATTGATTTTCCTTATATGTGTATGGCAAAAACTTAAAAATCTTCTTTGAAAAAACCCAAATAGCTTCAGTTTAGATATTATACATGAAACATTTTTAAGTAAATATCTACAAAGTTTGTTCAAATAAAAGCCCTGGGGTCAAAACTGGCCCTGCCCCAGAGGTGTCATTGTTTTTAACTATATGTGTACGTACGTCCCAAATTCGTGTCCGGTCCATAACTTCATTATTTGAAGTCGGATTTAAAAAGTATTTCACAGAAATGATCATCATATTAAGATGACGTGTCATGCACAACATTTAAGTCGCTACTTTGAAGGTCAAGGTCACAGCATGACCTTGCAGCAAAATCGTGTCCGGCCCATAACTTCCTTATTTGAAGTCAGATTTTTAAACTATTTCACAGAAATGATCACCATATTAAAATGGCGTGTCATGCACAACTTTTGGCTCGCTACCTTGAAGGTCAAGGTCACAGCATGACCTTGCAGCAAAATTGTGTCCGGCACATAACTTCATTATTTTAAGTCGGATTTTACAACTATTTCACAGAAATGATCACCACAATGAGACATTGTGTCACGCGCAACATTTAGGTCGCTACCTTGAAGGTCAAGGTCACGGTATGACCTTGCAGCAAAATCGTGTCTGGCCCATAACTTTGTTACTGGAAGTCGGATTTAACAACTATTTCACAGAGATGATCACCATATTGAATCGACGTGTCGCATGCAACATTTGGGTCACTACCTTGAAGGTCAAGGTCACAGCATGACCTTGCAGCAAAATAATGTCAGGCGCATAACTTTGTTATTTGAAATCGGATTTTACAACTATTTCACAAAAATGATCACCATATTGAGACAATGTTTTGTGCACAATATTTGGGTTGTTTTTACACTTTGAACTTTGTCTGTGACATAACTCTGACACAACAAGAGGTATACCTTCCTGTATCCATAACCTATTCGGGGAGCATCACCCGGTTCAACCGGCTCTTGTTTACTTCGGTTTTACGCCGCACTAACACAGTAGAGATCATGAGAGGTGACTTTTCAGCTTTACTGGTACAGGAATACCTCAAGTGGCGTTCTTTGAATTATTTTACACAGAAGCAGGCACCAGAGAAGAACCACTGACGTTCAATTATCCGGATAACTGCTTCATATCAAATAATTTTAGTACCTGGTAGGATGTGAGGGGCAATTGGTGAACAGTCAACGGCATAAACCACTCTGCCACGCAATTATTTACTGGCTTAAATCTGATTAATAAGTACTTTTCATATTTCATCTTAACACTACTTTTTACAAAGTGACTCTTGGATAAAAATATTTAAGATCTTCACGTGTTAAATTTGTTTGTAATTTTAAACTAAAAGAAAAAATGGGTATTAAATTTTTTAAATGTGCTGGACTAAGATGAAATACACCGATTCATCGCTTTTTCAGCATCCATGTGCTGAAATATTCGCCAGCTTTGTAACATTCACAGTTTATATAAAATACTGAGCCAAAATGAAAAATTGACACGACCAGATTTTTAATATTATTTCTAAGGCAATGTCTTGAGCTACTCGCTGTACACGGATTCAACAGCGAACAGAAAATACGTCTAACCGTTTGTCTGTAATGTTAACGATGTCTGACTAACCTTTGAGCAAAAACAATTTAAGAAAATTAACATTAAGAAAAATGTATATAGATTTTTAACAAAAGTAAAATATAATTCAAGTAACAATTTAATTGTTATAATTATGCCTGGTTCATGGAATGACTAATTTCGCAGTTTTTAGTACGGTGTGACCATATTAACTGCGCGATTAACGATGTAAGGATTTTGCATATTTGACATTTATTTGATAATTTACGTGGATGGAAAGTGCAGTTTGTAAAAGTTAATTTCACACATGTACTTTCTGTATTGACTCGATAATTGTTTTACTGTTTTACTTTTATTACATTTTCATAACTTTCATGAAAGTGATGCATTCTGCTGTAATGTTACAAGCATTTTATATATGAAATCTTGCCTTGTATAACAGATATTGCAAACGTCTAAGTAATTCTGGATCATCACTCGTATGTGGAAAATATCACTGACACGGTCCTGACCGCACCTTGCGAGACCAATATTAACTTTTAGTATCCTTTAACATTTACATGTAAACACAAGTGGTTTGATTCAATTTTCCACGTGAATAGGAAACAGAATAGGAAACAAAATCGTATAGAGATACTATCAAGTATCATAAAAGTTGAAGGTGTATGACTTTTTACATTTATCTGGAAATAGAATTGATAAGGTCAGATGCAAAATTCTTGTTATATTGATTGTTACTAAGACATGACAATTGTCTCGAAAAAGGATGTGGGGTGATAGGATCTTAACCTTGCGGTTCTGTGAAAATCATTACTTAAAGCAAACTAGAATTTGGTCGTGAATTAGTAAGCAAACGAACGCAACTTGAAAGCAAACGTTTTCAAACGGTGACATCGTATTTGATTATGGCCTGCTATAGTCGTCTGATCGTGCCTTTCCTTAAACTTTGAAAAGTCCGAAGATTTTGGATTTTAACTAATGTAAAGTATGAGCTACCAACAGCATAGGACTTTGTTTAGATTACACATATGTAAAAGAATCTGTATAAAGCGTTATCCCTCGGAATCATTAATCACAAAAAATTTACATGAAAACTGCAGACTCGGTTTGATTGAGTCTGTACATGAAGGATAATGAAAAAGTGCAACATGCCTCACGCACCCTAGCACCCGTTTGAGTGGTACTGAATTTTCAATACTTAAAAACGTTAAAACCAATTATCACGAACCAGAAAAATATAACAACACTGAAAAAACAAAGCACAACTCAGTACAAACTATTTAACATTTTATTTACAAAAATATAATATATTGAAAGTAAATGGTATGAATGAATGAAAAGAAAATAAAATAAATAAAAGTTCCGTGTCAAGTTTGTAATGTCCTTCCGAATAGCACTTTTTCCCGGTGGCGAAACTCAAAACAAATATTCAATGATGCTCGAGATGTGACCCATCCAAAACAGAAAGATCGATTCTGTACTGTCTCCAAGACTGCGTCGCTACGTCACAATCTCCACTATCGTCGCTATGTTGAACACATGCGTGAGTCAAAATTGAGGGCGAATCCTCCGAGTAGAAGCTACAAAATATAAAACACAGTAAATATCCATGGTACACATATATAAGGGTATAAGTATGTCCCTTGGAATAGCCGGAACGTTGTCGAATTCTATAAACAAAGCTTCTAAAAAAATAATGTCCCTTATGGAACGCCATAAACACTGGTAAAATAAATTTAACGTTGATTATATATCGTAGCAAGTTGTAAGATATATAAGATATATGAAGTAAGACCGGATGCCTCCTAAATACACCGCTATCAATGATAATAAACAGATTACCAATATCCAAGTAATGAATGAAACACTAGAGTCATAAATCTACAGAAGACGAAAAATTAAAGAACAACAAATTATACTGTCAAAATGCAAAATAAAATTTCTATAAAACAAATTTGTAATAAAAAATCTAACTGAATTACGATCTTCTGAAATAACAAAAATTTACTAAATAAAACAGCATGAAAAGAAAACAAAACCTTGCGCAAGCTTAGAAATTTACACAACAAGAATAAACCTGTCTGTCATAATGACCTTGTTCGTCTTATCCATCTATATGCGAGTCCCCAAAGAAGATTTAAAATTCGTTCAGTATATAAGCATAGTTACACTGCGTGGAAAGCGTGAAACATAACTCTCACGATTTTCTTGCATTCCAGAACGCATGCATAACAAAATATAAATCCGAAAACTTACATTAAACACAGAAAAATCCTCTTACCTTCAAAGTCTTAAGTAATTTATTGCAACTTGATATTAATTGGGAATTTAAAAAAAAATCATGTTGAGGGCTTTCACTGGGTACAAACAAGAGCACATCAAGGTGCGGGTCCGCATATGACCTCCGAGTGACTATGCAACTAAACTTTCATTACGAATTCATTGTTTCACATATTCATTATTAGATCTTGTCTTTTGGCCTTTTGAAAACATGTTAATCCAGCCTCCTAGTGTTTCTCTGCTGTAAACATATCGTATCCAATGTTAATCTTACATTGTAGATATCGTTAAAATAACCAAAACTGATGAAATTTCAATGGCTGGTTTAGCTGTTGTATCAACATTCTAGGTTGAAATAATTACAGGGTCAATTTTCAACTTTCAACTTTTACTACCTCTAAATGACACTATAAGAAACTGTAAAATTGGCAACACAGGACAGTTATATGCCTTGAAGGACACTTGTATGCAAAATTTAAACAAAATTCAACGTATTATTTATGAGTTATCGACATTTTTGTAATAAAACTGTGCTTTTAGAAGGGTTCTTTTTTAGAAATGAAGAAACTCAAAATAATAAATAATATCATCATTATGAAAAATATTTTCCTATTGATCATTGTTAAGAAACAAATAATAGCATTCAGGTAACAAATTACACGAGAAAAATGATTGTTTCTACACAAAACATTTTTAATATGTAACCCACATTAAACACTAATTTTACCATTACCTATCTAAAAAGCCTTGTTCAAAATATCCCTAAAATTTACCGAAATGAGGGGCTGTTTTCAAAGTTTGTCTAAATTTTTTAAAAGGTATATTGGTTGATCTTGCAAAATATAAAATACTTTTACCCTGTATTTTTTATTAGACTTTTAGAATATCTGATATTGCATTAAATTTGGCATTATTTACCCAATAAGTACATACAATTAAAATATAAATAAGAATTAAAAACTTTTTTCCAGAATGGATATATGAAAGAAACATGAATATTATTAAAAAAAGGAAACGAAGAGGGCTTCAGTTTCAATGCAGTAGCCAATTTGGATAATCTACAAAGTGGAGGTAATGCATTAGGTGTGTTCTACGAGGGTTGTCCCAAAAGTCCGTGACAAATTTGTAGACGGTTCATTTTAACGCCATTAGATTACAATTCACACATATAATCATTAAGTTTATTATCTAACATTACAACAAATTGTTTACAAAAATTTACTCTAGTTACTTAGAAATTTTCAGTATAAACGACATTGGTTTGAGTTGCCGGCGCAAGTCAAATATTTTGCATTTTGTAATGAAAGGGCTAAAACTAATTACGAATACTTCAAATATCTGATGATGTGTCTGCACAATGTGACGTTGACTTCATCTGCTGCTATGTTTACATCATCTCGGAAATTTTAGTTAAATAACTTAAGAAAGGAACAAGTAACGGATAAATGAAAGTAGCTCATAAAAAATAGGAAAGTTCAAATAGCGACGTTCGAAGAATTTTCGGCGCAATGAACAGGTCACTCAGGTTTCGTGACTATTTCGGGATGACACATGTTACGATTTTCAACAAATTTAACAAATAGAACAGTTTAGTAAGATATCCTGAGCATTTGTTTACTAAAGGCATGAACGGAACCAGAGTTCTGCACTACAAAAAGCGAACATAAGGAGCACGAATAGGAAGACCGATCTCCGTCCCCTATTTCCTACAGCTAAAAACAGGCGCAACGAGATCGGAAGTTCGTGTGTAGCAAAAACTAAATTAAATGTATACTATTCAAACATTCCGCAGACATTAACAACCACATAATTTAAGTCCGTAATTGACGATTTATTGGTTAAACTGCACCATTATTGCATTGAAAACCATTGAGAGTATTTAAGAAAGGCGCTTTATATAGATTTAACACCGTCTTTCACGTTTCACGTGCGCCGCTATTTATATAGTTGCCATGGTATTTACAGCATATTTTTGTTGTTTGTTGATATTTTTCTAAGTTTTAATTATATGGGTTTATAACATATTAAAATATCAAATTCGTACCTATTTTATTTTGCTTTTAAATCTAGTTACAGAATATTGGGACAACCCTCGTACCTTAACGCCCTTCAGTTTCAATAATACTAGCCAATTTGAATATTTTTTTAAAGCGGATGTATTGCATTAGGGGTGGTCTACCTTAACTTTGCTATATCGTTATCAAGGGTTAGCCTTGTGAAGTAGAATTTAAAAGTGAAAACAATTATCACAATCGCAAAAGGTTAAGTTATCATGATTTCTTTCTGTACAACGACATTTTAAAGATCCTGTAACACAATTTTTTATGGTTTTATATCATATATATGATGCTCAAATTAAGATTTATAAATTTTGTAAGTTCCAAAAAGCATTATTTATAAAGATATTACCGAATTTAACATTTCATGTAAATAAAAGGAGGTAATAAAAGATTTATTTTTTTATAAAGTCTAAGTCAAATTCAAATTTCAATAAGAAATTAATGCATATATTTTAATGATTACATATAATGTGTGCAAATATTTGCAGTACATATTTTACATATTATTCGATGTTTGAAATTTTTTTTATAAACATAATTATATACATATGAATAACTTCACTTAAGTTAGGTAAATAACCTCATTTACAGCATACATGATTTTTAAGAAAAAAAAGAAGAAAAAAGAAAAGAAACGAAACAAAACAAAACAAAAAACTAACAGAGACTAAATAGATGGATTAGCTTTTTCAAATTTAGTGGTAGTATACCTTAAACTTAAATATGATATTTGATACTAAAAATCTATTTTATCCCCAGACTTATAAATTGTTTGTTTTCAACAATGCTATAAGATCCTACCATGAATCGAAAAGGACTATCAGATGACAGTGACTGACGTGTAAGTGTTTCGTGATTTATTTGGACTACTTTCGTTTTCAAAGGTCATTTACCATAGAAAAAGGTTTACAATTGAAAAAGTTAGGAAATACATATAATTGACAGTTAATTGGATTAAAGGTATGTGTAACAATTTCCCCCACTTTTCTACTTTTCCAATCGCTTGTTACCATGAATATTATCAAATATTAAAATTGTTGATATTTAATCTTCAAAATGATCTATATAATTGACCCACTTCTTAGGGGTGTTATTAAAAATGTTTTTCTTTCCGTCTGAAAAGAAACGTTTATATATTTATTTTCATTCTTTAAATATATTATTAATAATAAGTTAGTTATTGTTACATTTTATAGCGCACTAAAAACATTTTATGATTATTCAGCAAGCATGTAGGCCTATTGTAAAGTATTAAATAACTAGATAGATATTATAATAACAAAATTACGGAAACGTTTAAGGGCCTTCATTTAGGACGATCATTAGGTGTAAGACTACTGATATTTTTTCTATTTAATACGATGTTTTAACAGAAAACAATTTATATTATTCACAAAGACAAGACCATTTGTTGTTATTCTTAGTTACTTGTCTCAAAATGCTTGAAGTTTTTGTGTAGGCGATTTTTTGTCAAAAAACCCTTTTTTTTACAAAAGATGAAAATACCTTTTCGCCTAGACAAATCAGCAAACATATTTCCAGAAAAGAAATTGCGAAGTAAACGTTTTTTGTTAATCTTTGTTATTGAAATACATTGATTTGCGTTAAAACGTCTAATTAAGTTAATCGAATAAAAATCATTCGACAAATACATCATTATCTCACTTACTGGAGACACTTTAACGTTTCTGTACAAGATATATCTTGGTTAGTTTGAAGAATCACTTAGTTTGTTACAAATCTGATAGATATCTCGTCAAATTAAACAATCTTGTAAGATAAATGTATGTAAGTAAATTAATATTTTATTTCTATTGCTCTATTTGTAATGATATGAATGTTTGGATTCGTTTGACATTTTTAGCTATAGGCCTAATAAGGACGACGTAAGTGTAGAATTTAATTTAAAACACTTTGTCACCACTTTTCTACTTTTCCTATCGCTTGTTACCATGAATATTATCAAATATTATTGTTGATATTTAATTTTCAAAATGATCTATATCGTTGATCCACTTCTTAGGGGTGTTATTAAAAATGTTTTTCTTTCCCTCCGAAATGAAACGTTTATCTTTTTTCGTTCTTTTAAATTTATTATTAATAACTTCGTTATTGCTACATTTTATCGCGCACTAAAATATATATCGAATTAGTTTCCCATTACTTTCAGAACATTACTTTCTCGAGCCTTTGGCACCTGTCTTATTTATATAAGTTTTGCTTTACATTTCTGTCCTCATATAATGTTATGTTAATGTTACCAAAGAGCACTAACAAAGTGTAAAACAATGTGAAGTTTTTGTCTAGTTGCAGAGTATGCATAGAAACAAGCTGCTCTATTTATGCATATAGATAAGATGCATATAACAGAACATCGAGATCTGTGGTCAGCCAGAATAATGATTGCATAAAATGACTGTTTGCCATGGGCAATGATCATACCAAATAAAATAAGATGGGGCTTATTCTTTTTCCATTTATCGTGTAAACAAGGTTAACAGGCAGCTTGTACGTACATACTGAACAACCCTATCAGAGGATGGTCCCCGCAAATGGCTACAACTTAGTCAAAATCAAAGTCTGATATATGGGCATTTGAAAATGATTTTCTCCTTATTTAATCTTAAAGAAATGTATCAAGTTTAAAGTGAGTGCTTTCAGTGGTGTCAAAAAGTTGCATGTAAAACTTAAACAAGGAATTTTCTAAGTTTAAAAAGTTCAAATATATATATATAGTGTTATCTGATTAATTGATTGTCTCCTGCGCACGACTTAACTATCTTGTTAATACTTACTAGGTCCCGAGACGTCATTATATAGAACGTGCGACACATGACCACAACATAGTATCTCGTGTGCACGACTTAATTATCTCCTGCGCGCGTCACCACGACATAGTATCTCTGCGCACCACTTAATTATCTCGTTCCTACGTATAAGTAACTCGTAGCCACGACATAGTATTTCGTGCGCACCACTTAATTATCTCATTCCTACGACTTCGTAATTCGTGGCCACGACATACTATCTCTTGCGCACTACTTAATTATCTCGTGCACACGGGCCACGACATAGTATCTCGTGCGCACAAGATAAATAAAAACACATACATGTCATATTTATGCCACCGTAGATTACACTTTAAGTAAACGTCTTATACCCTTTTGAATACGTTTTGTTATGAATGCAAGCTATCGATGGTATGCAAATAGTGCATCTTCTAACTAATTGTGCGTAATTTTATACATCGCAAATAAAAGCATTGTGCAGATGTTATCTGTGTAATTGTTTTGATTGTTATTGTAAAATTTGAAATTTATCTTTTACAACAAATATTTGAGACTCTATGCGCTGCGTAGATCATAAATATAATAAATTATATTATATAAGCTTCTGCTTTGCCTGTTGTTTCAATACAATAGTCTGGTATTTTTAAAAAAAAGTCAAAGTTATAATGATACTCATGATAAAGAAATATACGATATATTGATATACACGATTATTGAGAAGTAAATTGACAAACGATTGCCTACATTTCATTTATTCATTTATTATAATAATCTATTCATATTCACAGACTTTCAAGCACAAACATTAACACATGCCCAATATGATGAATAGCTAGCTATTCTATACTGGAAATCATAGTTTAAGGAGGGCAACATGACAGTTAATGTTACGTCAGCCTATATGAAGAATCGACTGGTAAATAGCAGATGTACTTGTTATCTGGAGGGAAGTCGGTAGATGTCTGAGAAGAATATCAAGCTTAGTTAGAGGAACGTGTTAATTAGACTATAGTAGTCTCATGCGTACATTTCCTTACTAGTATAAGTAATGCAGTCTGAGTTGTGAAGTGTCAGTCGATCAGTGTATCAGAATAAATAATGAGACCCATTTATCAGACTATGATATATGTATTTGCTTTGATGCTTAGCTCCTTTCAACAATAAAATGAATATCCTTCATTTTTTGACAATGTTGAAACATTTAAAAACGTACTCTAAATAATACACTCCGGTCCGTCTAATATTATGAAGATTGCTTGTTTATATTGGTGATAAAAACTGATAAAGAAAATACGCAGATATAAATATATAGGCCAAATAGATTTAATGTGAAACATTCATATAGTTTAATTCATAATTTGCTTTTATATATAGATGCAAAATTATGGAAGTCTCTGGTAAGACAGTGCTTAAAAACAAAAATTTAAAACTGTGCAATTTCTGTGAAGATTTTGATGTAACAACTTATGCCGATGGGTTCTGCTTAGAATGCGAAGTCTATACTTGTGACACATGTTTTCAAAAACACAAAGGACGAAGAATTAATAGAAATCATTCCTTAGTTAATGTTGACGAGTCCAATTCAGTCAAAATAACGGTTGATGATGCGTATGAAACTTGTCAATTTCACAAAGGAGAACTTGTGAAATTTTATTGCTCGAAGCACGACCAAGTTTGCTGTGGGGATTGTATAGTATTAAATCACAATGGATGCAAGATAGAGTTTATCAACAACAAAGCTGCTGCCTTTGAAAACAGCCAGGACAATAAAACTTTAATAAAGGATTTAAACAAATGCAAGAGACAGGCTGAAGATAGTTTATCATTGGTAGCGATAAACAGACAACAGTTGTCCAAACTATATGAGCAGTTTGTCCGAGACGTTGAAACTTTTGCGGAAGAAAGTATTGAGCGTTTGAACTTGATGAAGGAGAAGGTTCTTAATCAAGGCAAAGATGTTATGTTGAATGACAAACGAAAATTGGATGATATTCAGAAGGAGGCCGACGACCTGATAGTTGAAATATCTAATCAAAGCAGTCTACTGGAGTCTAAAAAGGATCAACCTAACAAGTTGTTTGCTGCTTCACTGCAAGTTAAGCCCGCATTGAAAAGGACACAGCATAATATTGATATTCTTAGAAAGAAAAATGTTGTGACCGAATATATATTCAAACGGGACCAAACTTTAGAAGAGATGATGAAAGAAAGCAAGGGGATTGGGTTGCTTCTTCAACAGGGGGAAACAGGTATCTTGTTTTTGTTTACTTTTAATCTATTTTATGGGTCAGCTATGTCATCACAAATATGTGCTGCTTTTCAAGTAAATGTATAATTTTATCTTGTACATATATTGTACATCATGATTCTTTCTGTCGTTACCTTTTCATGATTTGTATGTACATGTATTCGTTGAACGTTTTGAATAGACAGTCACTGTTAAATTTACTAAAATAGTATCATCTCTTATTTACTGGTTACCGTAATAGATTCAATAGTTAGTGCCATAAGTTATATAATTTTAGACCGCCTCCGTGGCCGAGGGGTTAGAGTCGATCACTTCTAATCCAGATACCCTCTGGCGTGGGATCGATCCCGAGGAGATGCTTTGGTAGTTTAGCGCGGAGGAAGATAGTCTAGTACTGGTGTAACTCTCCAGGAACGTTGTTTAGGAAACTACCCGCCTATATGACTATAATACTGTTGCGAAAAGGCGTAAAATGAAACAAACAAACAATATATAATTTAAGGTAATCTACATCAAAAAGAACTCAAACAACAAAAAATTCATCATTTTTATTTTTGAATTTCAGTTTAAATACAGAAATTTTGACAACCTGCGCAATTTAAAACTTTGACTTTTTTAGCAGACCAAACGTGTGTTATTATAATAGTACAATCAATAAAGTACAAGTACCTAGCGTGATAATTCGCGAAGTATTGACGGATGTATTTGATATCAACATTTCAAATTTTGATATCATAATCAATATGTTCTTACTGAATGTACAATTTACTAAACCAGTTGTTCATCTAGAACACAATAAATGACTTTTCAGTCTTAATGTTAAATAGGAATATCATAGAATGACGGTAACGTCGTCAACACGATGTCGTGACTCGCCCCGCAACCTTTATATTTCATAGCTTCAAATCTATTTATTTGTAATTATTATTATTATTCGAACGTTTCAGACAAAATTCGTATATATGCTAGTCATATTTTTTAGCATAATAGTCAACTTATCCTTTATAAACAAAATTTGTCTGATTATTCCATACACATATATAAGGATAAGTATGCGATATGTCGTATTATTTCCATTGTTAATATTTTGTCACAGCTTTTAATCTGGTATAAACTCATTATTTTATGAATTTTTATTTTTATTTTTTCAGAATCAACTATCTATACAAGGCAAGTAAATTTATGAACAATTTTATTCCTGCTTTTCAACTTAAATCATGTTGTTATAAAGCAGTTAATACTCCAGAACAAGATACACTTATTAATGTTTATATTCCTGATGTTTTGACAACCCTGCCTTTCCTTTGAAATGAACTGGCTTTGTTCAAACCACTGGTAATAAATGTGTTAGTATATAACAACTACAAATATTCTTTCTGTGATTAAATAAACTTTTGTAAGTCATAGAAGAAAAACTTCAACCTTAAAACAGATTTTTTCGCATCAAAACTAAGGAGAACTTAATTAAGGAGACCCGAAACGAAACAAATCGGTAATTTCCACTTTGCTATAAAAGCATCAAAACAATTATTCTGTTGTAATTATAGGTGACAAGATTATTTTTCAATCTTTCAGAGATATAGACCCACCAGAAACAGTTGCTAGATATGTTAAAGTACAAAACATTCCAAAAGGATTAGACATACAAAGCCTGAAAGTTGTCTTGTTTAGAGAAGGGGATTTTCCAGTAAGACTTCCAAAACTGATTTATTGTAATGGTGACAGTGAAGCTCTGCTTATATGTCAGTCTGAAAAAGGTATTTCAAACTATTTGTTCATGTTATTTTAAAATGTAATTGAGAAAGTTTTTGGCTAGGCACTGATTCAGTGTTACAAAGGATGCATCGGAGCATCAAAAGATTAGTATTTAGAAGTATGTATGCCCTCCAGCAAAGTATTTATGTCATGTAGAGCTTTAAATAGTGAACAATGTTAAAAAGAACCAATTTAATGTTATGTTTAGATTCTATCAGACATTAAATAGTAAAATCCAAAAAGAATAAATATTGGTCAACGTTATTGTGTAGTGTTAATTTCTTAATCGGACCAAGCTTTTATTACTTAGTATTGTGTTTTCTGTGAGATTCGTTCCATGCAATATCCGATGAAAGAAGAAATTACCTCTCTGATATACAGTCTTTTTGATATGTGAGAAGTCTTACTACATTCAAATTATAATTAACCTTATTTCTGACCGTCCTATCGTCGATTTACATAATGACTATTAATATCACGCTGTTTCATTTAATTTCGTCAGTATCTTTTGAAAAAGAACCTCTCATATCCAAGATTGGATTCGTACCAGTAGTTTAAATGTCATAGGCACAATGACCTTAAACCATTTCCGTTCTTTAACGATTGCACAGTTTCAAAATTACACCAGAAAAATAACAAAATTATCAATTGACGGAACGACTTTACATTTCCTTTTAAGTAGGCGACAAGTTTCTTATCGTAAGTTGATTGAATGGCAATGTCACCTTGACATTCAAATTTAAATGCTGTATTTATTTACGACATATATTTATTTGATATGCAACGGTCAAATATAATGATAACATATTAGTTATAACATATAACATAATCTAGGCATCTGTAGTGTAACATTATTTCCTTCCATATATGTTCTAGTTATTTTTAAATGTAGTCAAATGGATAGCCTGATTTAACGAATGTTTTAGCAAGTCTTACCATTAGGATCAATGAACTTTGGGATATTTTGGTTTTCACAGGTGAAAGAAACAAGTTGATAACAGTAAAAGTATGAATCTCGAAATTGTAAAACTTGCCCTCTTACCAAATAAATCTAAATAATTCTAAAACATAGATCTAGTTGTTTCCTGTAAAATGTTGTTTCCTGTAAAATGAATAACAATATTGTATGAGCCGTGTTGTTATTAATTACGAGAAATCATTTAAGTGTAAAAAGTCGCCTTCCCTAACTGAGCATGTTGCTACACAGTTCTTTAATTTTCATTTATTTTAGACGCTGTAGATCTGACCAAGTGTACACATCTAAAACCATTTGAATTTAAAGTTCTAGAGAAGGTAAGGATGAATTAAAGATGATCCGGTAAATAACAATTATTATAATATTAATACTAAATTATACTGTATTTTGTAATCGTTTGCATTACATATCCAAGAATAGTTTATGATTCTTGTTTTCTGTTTTTAAATTAAATATCGATTATCTTAGGAACATTATATGCCTATAGATTATGCAAAAATAATAAATAATTTATTGCTATTTAAAATAGTTTACTTCCTGTAGGTATATTAATGAATATGTAAGTCATATTATGAAATTTGAAAACACATTTATTCTTATATTTACAAATGACTTGCAATATTTCGCATATTAATGTTCAGTTTTTACAAGAAGTTTCATCAACATATACGTATATACATTATCGATGTTTCCTCAATACTTTTTATGCCACTGCAGCATCTGCGATGCGGTGGCATATAGCGATTTGTCTGTGTGTGTGTGTGTGTGTGTGTGTGTGTGTGTGTGTGTGTGTGTTTGTGTGTGTGTGTGTTTGTGTGTGTTCTATAAATTATATAGTGACCTTGAAAAATCTTCTTGTGAAAAACCACAAGTCCAATTTCAACCAAACTTGGCAGCATTGATCCTCGGGTGAGAGCTTCCAAAGTTGTTCAAAGAATTCCATTCCATGCAGAAATCTGGTTGCCATGGCAACCAAAAGGAGTTATAAGAATAAATTAATAAAATCTTGTTGTAAAGACCCAAAAGGCATATAGCCTAGATATTTTTAATAAGTCATTTTCTGGTAAATTATAGCCCTGGGGTCCAAATCGGCCCGCCCTGGGGGTCATTGATTTTCACTTTATATACATATAGTGAAAACTTAAAATACCTTCTTGTGTGAAGGTACTAGGCTTAGAGGTTTGATATTTTGTATGTGTTATTATCTATAGGTACTCTACCAAATTTGTTCAAATTTTGCCTCTAGTGTCAAAATCAGCCCCACCCCCGAGGGTCATAGGTTTTCCTTATATGTATATAGTAAAAACTAAAAAAAACATCTTTTCTAAATTCACAAAGGCTAGAGTTTATATATTTTGCATGAAACATTGTGTAGTGAACCTTTAGCAAGATTGTACAAGTTATAGCCATGGGGTCAAAATTGGCAAAAGCTAGAGGTTAGACATTTTGCAATAAACATTGTGTAGTGAACCTCTAGCAAGATTATTCAAATTAAAGCCCTGGGGTTAAAATTGGCCCCTCCCCTGGGGATGATTGGTTTTCTTATTGTCTGAAGGTACTTATCTGATAATAACAGATAGATAAGTGATCTATGCATTATGGAAATCTGTATAGAAACAAAAAACTGTGTTCCTACATTACTATTTAGTGTTGTATTTATGCGGTGGCATGGCAATTTTTTTTAAAATGCAATCTTGTTTCAAATTATACTAAGAAAAAATGCTGGTTCGTCAAAGATTATTATTTACCGATATATTTCATATTCTAGTTTGATGCAATAACTAGAGTTGTAAATGCATTTATTCAAAACATTCAACGTATTTCACAATAGGGAAACCCTCAAGGAGTACTTATATTATAAACATCTGTGACTGAGTAAATTGTAATAATCAGCACCTTTGCATAGACGAGCAACAACAATGTCTTTTACAGGTGTTATGTAATCCTTTTTTTCTTCAGAATATCTTTTTATAAAATTAATGAACGGTAAAATTATGTTCATAACATAATGTTATGATCACATCATGGTGGATTTTTGAAAGACATGTAACATAGAATGACTACACTATTTAACACAAATGTATAGTGTATAAAAGAAATAAAACACAACAAAATATTACTATGCTAATGTAAGCGATATATTACACTTTTGTCTGTTTACAAAATAAGATGATCACTAAAATTTAACATCATTATTATATTGATAATATATCAGAATAATATTGCTGAAGATAGAGAAAATTCCTTAAAATTCACCACAATTTAAGGAAGCGTAAAGGCAATTGAATGAGACTTTCCCCATAAGGCATTTTCTCTTAAGCACAATGCATCAAATATGTAACGGAATACAACCGATCTGTAAAAGGGATGACAAATGTTTTAAAAGTCGAGAAATTATTGCAAGTGAAGACAAATACACAATTCGTGATATTGCCATACCTATTGACATACCGCTATAGCGAATGCATTTTATTTTGAAGCGTATTTGAAGTACGATCAAAGATTTCTACAAAATTTATATATGTTTACAAATAGTAGATATTGTTTGAGGATTGGTATGGAGGGAATCTGATCTATGAGGGAGGTAGTGTGTATGAAATTACAATTCAACTTCATCTTTTTACCAATTTAAACTACTCGTTTCACTTTCATCATATATATCACTCACTTTTTTGACCTCACAGAGACTTTATAGATGTTTTGTGATCATGAAATAAATATAGATAAAAACTGGTAATATTTTTCCCCACAACAAATATTACGACATAAGTGTTCAATATACGAGTTATTGTTAAAAAAAGAAGGAGCTATATTTCTTACCTTTAACTTCACTTTTAAACAACGTGTAACATGGTTCGGTATGTAAAGGTTGATTGTGGGTTATGGGGTAACAAAGAGTTGACAGTACAGACTGTAATTCCTCAAAATTGTGTCACTTTGGAGAAAAATACAATGACGTTCGTCATTTCGAATTTGTTTTGTTCTTTTGCAAGTATTCATTCATTACATAAAAAATGCGCATCAGGGTGATCTATGATCATGGTACTAATTATAAATTGCTTTGGAGTAAAACGAGAATGTGGTTTGGATTGTTTATGTAATTGATTTGAATAGATAGTGATTATATTGTTTGAACATTTACTGTCATCAATCTTAATGAAATATAAAGAGTGACATTTCTGTGCCGATAATAAAAGGAAAAGCAATCAAACATATTTGACATAAAGCGTAATAAAATAGTTATTATTTATCAATTGAAGATATAGCAAAACAGTGTTACTGGTTATGTTATTTATATCAATTGTCGCTTAAACTATTCAGAAAGCTTCTGATTGCTGATCTAGCTAGCCTGAGTAACCTGTATTGCAACCTGTCAATGTGTATGTTTTTATGATAAATTTTAGCATAAATATTATTGCGTTTGTTTGCTGACTGGCTAATTTCTTGTTGGCTGGCTCCAGTATTCCTCACTTGAATACTGTTGAATCACCCTTAGGATATGTGACCTGTTTTTTAATTTGTCTTATCTATGATATGCAGGTTTCTTCTGATCCCCTTTCAGAATTCCATTTTATTTAGTTCAGCCCATTGTTTTCTCGCTTAGGGCACACACATTTCTTTACTTGGGGACCATATGCCGCTTTTCACGGAATGGCACTTACGTGTCACATTGAAGGTTCCGTGATCTGCGGATGTTTAAAAATTCAAATTTGTACAAGTTCATGTTAAATGTTTAATTCTGCTTAAGCCGGTGCTAGGGGCGTGGACGGTAGTTTGCTCTTGAAAGAACTGTCCATGAACAGGCTCAATTGAACGGAGCCTGCAACATTTTCAATATTGCCGTGTTGTGCTTTCTTCAGGGATTCTTATTTTCTCTATTTCAAAGATGAAAAATTGAGACCTCAAACAGTCTTTTGCAAATCTTGTTTTTCTTTTTGCGTTATGTCACGAAAATATAATGGGAATGAAATATTTAAAAGGGCAAATAATCCAAATTTTAGCGCTTAAGAGTTAAATAACAGACGGATGGCTGCCAAAGTCAAGACGGATAATGCCAGGTCTATAACTCTCTGTCTGCTACGGGGGATAACAAGATAACATGACATTTGTATATTTGCAACACATCTGACATTGTTCATGATGATCTTAGTATTTCTGTTAGAGAAACTTTTAATAAAATACCGATTAAGCATTATTTCTACGATGTATTGTATCGAATCGTCAACATATTTACTAATAAGCATGAAACTGTTTCTATTTGACAGGTTGGCAAATTCGTCACAAAAGCAATAGATCAAAATTGTGTGGAGAAAATGAAACAATTTTCCAACTTTGATAAGTTTCAACGGGAACTCTTATACTATGACATAACAATAATAAAAGAACCACCGTGTGTAATCGGTGCCCCGACAATTTTACAAATCAAGTTTTCCAAGCTTATAATTGATAAATGGACACAGATTCAAACAACCGAAAATTTCAAAAGTAAAAGTGAAGCACACAAAAAGAAAGACGCTTTGACAAGCGACAATGATTTAAGCATCAGTGAAAACTTAAGTAACAAAATTGGTAGTAAATATTTGAAGGAATACATCACAAAAGAGAACATTAATGTTTATGTTTATGAGGCAAATATACTGCAGCTTGATGTTGACTGTATTGTGAGTGCTTCAAATGAATGTCTGCAACATGGAGGAGGTGTTGCTGCAGTAATAGAAAAGGGTGCTGGCTACAGACTAACAAAAGAAAGCAATGATTTTGTCAGGAAGTATGGTAATTTGCCAGTGGGAAAAGCTTGTACAACTACAGCTGGGAATTTAAGTTATGATTGTGTTATACATACAGTTGGTCCCAGATGGTCTGCCTATTCCCCACATTCTATGCAAGATGTCCAAGATTGTCAGCTGCATCTGTACCAAGCTGTATATAACAGTTTCATAGAAGCAGAAAAAAGAGGTCTAAAGTCCATCGCGTTGCCTGCAATAAGCTCAGGTTGGTAGATTTCTACTTGTTATATGATTGACAATGTATGTTTGAAATAGAGTAAAAACCCTCTATCAAAATAATAACTGGCCTGAATCAGAATGGTTTAAAGAGAGGGGTGGTTTTATATGTGGATATTACTATCAAAGTTTATACACTTTACGACAGAAGTTGAAATTTAGAAGTTTTGTTTAGCTTTACATTTTAAAGAAAATGATGGAGCTATTGCTACAGTCAGTTTAACCTGGACATTTCTTTCCGAAAGTTTAACATTTGCCACTCTTTTTTGTTAATTTCTTAATGGCTTGTCTTTATACGTGGACATAACAACCTTTTGCGCAAGACCTTCAGATAAATTAGACTGGATCTGAAACTTTACTCATAAATGACTTTTAAGGTCATATGTTTGAATTTTGCTTAATTTGCTAATATTTCACTACGATACATTTCAATCTTTATTATTTTATTCATACAAATCAAGAAGTAACAATAAAAATAAGTTTTTATAAATAATATCAACAATAAATTTATTTTCGCTCGAAAGGGCGATTTGAGTTATTTTCGTAGGTAGCTATTTTCGGATCAAACTTCACTTTTTACGATATTTATTTGGTTTTGATATGTTAATTTGTTGAAAAATCATTCAAAGAATGCATAAATGTTTAAATAAACTAATAAATTAAACGAATAAAAGCACTAAATAAAAAATAAATGTTATTTTCGTAGCCGGGATCTTATTTTCGCGAAAATAGCTTATTTTCGGTATCCATCTATACCCCTAAATGGCTTGTCTTCATACGTAGATATAACAACCTTTTTCAAATCAGACTTAAACTGAAAATTTACTCATAAATGATTTTTATGGTCAATGTTTGAATTCTGCTTAATTTACTATAATTGACAATGATTAAACCAATATTTTGGACTCGACCTTCAAGTGACAAACCTGGTTATGACCTTCACTCATCTATGACTACTCTTCCTTGACCTTTGGGTTCAAATAACTGAATTTTGCTTGATTTTGCTATAATTGGCTACAACTTAGTTATATATGAATGGATTGTGTCGAAAAAAAACAGTTAAGCAGATTAAATTGACTATGAACTTCACTCAAGAATGATTTTGCCTTTGAATGTCTAAATATTGTAATTTCACAGTTTGATTTGCTATTACTGGCTAAAATCTTTTAGTTACTTTATATATTGTCCCAACAATTCTTGATAAAAAATATTAAACGAGATTTTAATAAGCTTGACATTGACCTTAATTTGATCTTTATCGTCAAGGTCTAGTTATTGAAATTGGCTTGAATTGTCATAACTTTATTATTTATTTATAGATTTTATTGATACTTGGACAAAGGGACAGTAATAAGAAAACTGACATGTTAAGTTATTCAAAAATGACATTGACCTATAAATAATCTTTATTGTCGATATCAAATTATTGAAATTTGCTTAAATTTCTTGACAATATTTTAAGTTGCTTAAAGGCACATTATGCCTTAGGAATGAATATTTTTTTCTCATTTAAGGAAGGGCAAGCCTGAATTTTATTACATTTAAATAATAGTTTTAGAGCATTTAAATACTGATCACCTGAAGAAAGTAACTATTGATTGTAAAAATATCTGTCATAACAGTTGTAAAAGTTTTACAAAACAATTCTTTAACTTCCATAAAAAATCCCTTTTCTCTAACCAAAATTGTTATTTATTTACATATTTGATTCATACCTGGACAAAAGACCACAAATGATAACACCGGAATGATAACTAATTCAGATGTGACCTTGACTTTAACTGACCTTGACCGTCAAGGACAAATATAAATTTGAATAAAAAATATTTTATAGCACTTTTCTTGGTGGTGACTCTTGTTTATGCATATTTTCAAAGAATATATAATATAAATATATATAATGTATGAAAACCCTCAAATAAATATAGCAAGAGGCAGTCACCGACTTCCAAATGCCAACCAAAAGAAAAGATAAGCAAAAACTGATCTATACACTCGGACCTTTATAAACATATATCAAACGAAAAATAACCCAAAAGTTACAAATCTGTTCAATGCAAGCTTTCCACCAATGTAGTTTCAAACTGATATCTTATATAAACTATTATAATTTTGACAAAAGGGGATAAAAGAAAAGCAAATTAAGCACAAAAATATCAAAGGTCAATTGCTCCAAAATTATGATGCAGAACGGTGTCAAATGCATCTCTTCTTACTGTGACATCTTCCGATGATTATTTAAATTACATGTTATATCTCTATTGTCTAAGCAAAAGTATCGAAGTAAAGTAAACAAAGGGACATTATTTAAAACATAAGGGTGAAAATGTATCATACTTGTGCTCCGTAAAACGTTCCCAATGAGACCACCTTTAAGGACGTATTTGGGAGTTTTCATATAAACATATAGGCAGATCTAAAACTGTTCAATGTTCAAACTTGGCATTTTGTTAGAATATGATAACAAACATATTTTTTGTAATAAAGTTGGGGTCACCGATTAAGCCTTTTGGATTACTGCCCTTGAGTCAGACTTATTTGATATTATTTCGATGGCAGATAACGTTTATTTTGTTCTGGGTTATGAGTTTTTTTCATTGTAGATCACAATACATAACAACATGCAATTCCATGTATTTTTTTCTGTTACATTTTTTCAATGCAAATAAACGGTTTTAAAATTCTATAAAAATAGGCAATTGTTTTAAGAAAACTACATAGGTATGATCCTTGTGTAGTACCCATTCAAATTGTTCAAATGGTTCTGGTTGGTTGCATTAGATGGTCATATGGCCTGTAAAGGGATTTAAAAAATATAACTTTCATCTATATATCTAGGGACAATTAAGCACTGAAGCACATGGGTTTTCCTTCTATGTATATAGATAAACATTTTACCGACACCTTCTTTGAAACCTGAAACCTACAAGCGCTTAGATATTCTGAATGAGACATCATCTTATTTATTACTAGTATTAATATACAAAGATTGTTCAAATTAGGTCAAAGAGGTCAAAATTGGCTACTTCCAGACAAGTTGGACCTGCGTTTTCCTTTTATATTTATAGTACAAATCCACTTATCTGGTAGCCCAAATGCTGGAGCTAAAATATGTGACAGGAAAATCATCTAATGGATCTCAAATTGTGACACTAGTGTTAAAATTAATCCAGCTAATGTGTTTGTGATGGGTTTTCCCTAAATATATAATAGTAACCAGAAAAATCAGCTAAAGGCTAAGCAGCTAAAGGGCGAGAGCTTAGATATTAAGGTGGAAACATTGTTGACCTTTATCAAGTTATTGATCTGATGTTTATTCTATTGTACAATTTTCATTTTATCTCTATGTCTATATGCAAATGTAGCATAGTTAAGCATTTAAGAAAAATGTATTTATTTCAAATCTTTCAGCAATATTTGGTGTTCCAGAAGAGATTTGTGTACAGCAGTATGCAAAAGCTACATTTGATTACAGCAGAAAAACTTCTAATGAGCCATCTGCATTAAAAGAGATCCATTTTATTGACAAGAACACAAATATTGTAAAGAAAATACAGGATGCATTCTACTTAGTGTTTGTTAAAGGAGAAATGCCTGATTGTGATACCAGCAAGTTTGTCAAAAGCTGGAGACATGGCAAAGGACATTCCCCTGGAAGTTATACTGGAGCACAAGCCGGTTTTAGCAGCAGTGTACACAAGGATAGCTTTAATGCTCAAACCCAGTCTACCACAAGCAATATTTATGAAGTAACCCAGACGGAACCATTATCATTTTTTGACGAGGAATCAAACGCATATGCATATATCCTGCATGGGAAGGAAGAATATAGGCTGCTCTTAACTCGAGGAGATCTGTTAAAAGTTAAAGCACGTGCTATTGTTATACCAGTTGATGGTCGAGGAAATCGTGGAAATATTGCTGGTAGTCTGTTTTCAAGAATACCAAATATATACCGTAAAAACTACACTTGTAAGCTGTCTTTAGAATGCCATCGTAAAAAAGAGTGTGATGTTTTCATTACACATGGTTATGAGTGTGGTTATCCAATTATTGTACATGCAATTTATCCAGCTAATGCTAAATACAAAGATATCAGCCAAAGGAAGCATGATGTTCAAAAGCTGTATAAGAATGTATTTAGCTTGTGTGACACAGAGACTGGAATTCAGGAAGTTGTTGCACCGTTACTTGGCCCAGGTAATTTAATAACATTCAGTGCTGTTAAATTGATACTTATGATAAATTTATCTGGCATCCATGATGGTTAAGGTAGTTGACTTTAAATCACGAGCTCCTTGCAGCTATAGGTTTTTTTATTCTCCAGCTAGCCTCTGAAGCATTTGTGGTTCTACTCAGTAGCCTGCCTTCGTCTGAAATAATGCATAGAAGCACCTGAGGTCTTCTTCAACAAGTAAAGCTGGAAAGTAGCCATATGACCGTTAGAGTGTTGGTGCCCACTTTAAAGTCAACCAATTAAAAAGAATTTAAATCCTGAATGATTTATCTATTGATTACATTCCATTTTAATATTAGAAAAAAAAATTGTTAACATAGAACAATGTTAACATAGAACAATGTGTATCTATATTATGGAATTAATAATTGTTTGGAGTTAATAGTGTCAGTAAACAAATTACATAAAGATAGGCCTTAGTGATTTTAGAAAATTGTGTTTGTCTCGATTCTTTTTTTGTATGTATAGAAATTAAAAATTGTCATATAATAATTATACATAGAAATTCATTTGTATGATATTGTATTACAGATAGTAGATCAGAATCTGATATAAGGGCATGCGCAGAAATGTTCCTTCAGAGTTATCTAGATTACTATTCTAGACCTGTCAGAAAGAAGTCCCTGCTAGTTCACATTGTTTGCAGAGAAGACCTGGTATTTGACTGTGTCAAAGGTTTTTTGGATGAATATGTCATGTCAAAGAAGGCAGAATGCTACTCAAGTCAAAATATAAGTTCCTAATAAATGGAACAGCATCCAACCTATTATAATACGAAGGTGAATTGTACAATGCTAAGTGTTATTATATATATCATAAATCTTTGGTGATAGCTGTTTTATGAATAAACAAATTACATATAATATTGATTTCGAAATTAATTGAATATTGATTAATACTATTATATTGTATATACATTTAATTGAAAGAACAAGAAAAGTTGGTTTTTTATATAAAAAACATCATGTATATACATGTATGTCTCGTATTGTTTGATTTCTGATTTGGCTATTTTTGGTTTACATAATATATACGATTATGAGAATCTAGTTTTTTGTAAATTTAAAAAAGAATCATACAGCAGCATACCTCAAGGTCCATCCAAATAAACGTTGTCAGGTGGTAAAATAAATTAAAATGGTATGAATGTTATGAATTTTTTTCTAAAACTTGTCAACAAATTTATATTTATATTTATGATCGAAAAGTTGTAACATAACATGTCTATTTTATTAAACACACATGAATGTGTCACAAGAAAACTGAATAAAATTATCCGGAACAAAATATCAATTTGCTATTTTAATCATATTTTTTCTGTTGAGCAATGATTTCGTCTATTGACTTAAAAGGCAAATTTATTAGCTATTACCATATTTAGAATGACTTTTCAAAATTCAAACAATAATTATTGTACCTTATATATAACTTTATACACTCTTACTGAAAAGCAAAATGTAAAGCAATTATAAATATGTTATTTTAGTTATATGTTATTTGTACGTTCGTTGGAATAAGTGAAAGTGAATACCAACTAAAACAAAATTTAGATTACGATTGATCATCTAAGTTGACGATGATTTCTCTAGGTTCATACAAATTTCTGCCTTTCCATACTTGTTATAACTGTTTTCATAACACACATTGGCTTGCTGATAACATGTTTGTTATTAGCATTTTCTTTTGATTGATTGTACTATTTATAATAATTATTTTCATTATTGTACCATTTTGAATAAGTATCAAACGTTTGTGTTCTGCTTATTCAATGTAGGATTTGTTTCATGTTATGTAATCTTTAAACATGTGATATGTTGAAGCATACCTTTATACGGCGGTATGTCGGCTTATGTGGAAGGAGTATGATGTTTAGTTAATGGTGAAATATCACGAGACATGGTAAAGTCTTCATAAACTTAATGCTTGTAAAAGCGCCTTACATTTGTAAAAACATTAGCCTCACAAATGGTATTGCTATTTGGTATAGTTATGTATTATCATATAACCTTTTGACGCAGTAATTAAGGTTGGTTGGAGAATACCACTAGAAAATTTAAACTGTTTGGTGCAAGGGAGGTATTAAGCTAGATTACTGATGGTTTGTGATTTTACAGAAGATTCTTGCTAAGTCTGATACACTGTATGGTCATTTTTTGTATAAATTATTTAAGCAAAAGTGTAAAGCAAAATCTTATGTAAAATTATGTTATTGTGCAGGGGTGTACTATTCTCCGGTCCGGTCGCTTCCGGTCTCTCCCGATCTATTTTGACCGGAATTTACGAGAGACCGGCGAATAGTATCATATTTACTGGCATGATTAGTGCCGGTCTTCTACAAATTATCAATCTTTCTAGATGAAAAATGTGTTGAGGTGAGATTTTTTGTTCGGATATAATGTATTTCGTTTCAAATTATTTGTTTGTTTTTGAATTATGTATTCTTTGTGGTTACTAATTATATATCTTAATCAGATATAAATGTAAAAGCTTATCAATTACGGGGAATGACATAAATTATTTTATGTGAGCATGAAATGTTATAAATGAAAAAGCATATTAAATACGGGGACGTCTGTTAGTTAGTTAATTTTATAGCGGTTTGTTAATGTTTTTTTTGTATTTTTTTCTTTTTCTATCTTTATCGACTAATATAGATAAAAAAATAATCATGTATGTAAATTGCGTTAGTAAAGCAAATGATGACAAAATCTAAAAAGATAAGATTTTCAAATAAAAGTATTGAACAATTAAATGGTAATTAAATAGTATTTTTATATTATTTATATTTATCGATGATTGACGATATATCATGCCGATTTTGCCAAAAATATGCATCAGTTATCTTTTTTAAATTATAACATTTTAATGTATAATTACATTTGTTAGTTTAATGTAATATCTTGATTATCAATGGCAACGGGCATATACTATCATTTTTAATCTACTTGTGTAACGCACGATCAACACCACACTTGTTTATTGTCCCTTATTATGTAATCGCTATTAGCGAAGTCCCCATCATTAAATATCTTAAGATATCTGTTCACACTTATTCAATTCAATTCAATGTTTATTTGGCTTTAACATATATACAATGTTTATCGCCAATACATCTGGCGGCACAATACAAAACAATATATATTTTGAACATGAGAAAAGCATGATAATAACAATTATATACTTTGAACATAAAAACATATAAATTATTTATGACATTACAACAAAGGTTACACAATACATAAATTATTTATAATCATCCTCTTAAAGAAAATGATTGGTATATATATTTAGCTAGCTTGATAATAGTACTGCTTTGAGAACTGTTAAGAAGATTTTTAAACTTGAATAAATTAGGCCAATGACAATAATAATTTGGCAAACATTTGATACGTAATTCTCTATAAAACGGACAAACTAAGAGGAAGTGATATTCATTTTCAATGACATTCATATTACATTTGGTACAAATTCTAAGGTTTCTTTCTATATTTCTATGTCTTCCTTCTTCTATAAGTAAGTTATGTGCAGAGCATCTAAATCTGGTCAAACTAATTCTATGATTTTCATTCTTAACACAAGAAATATATTTTTCTTAGTTAAATTATGACACTGATTAAATTACCATGTTGATCATGTTGAGCATAATTGTTTTATTATAAAGTAATTGTAATCTCTGTTTAAATATGTGTTTCTCTTAATCTCTTATGAAAAATGTTTGTTTTTTTTATGTGCTATTTCAATACTGAGTTATTACGTTTATATTACATAAATTTTAAAAATTCAATCGTCATATTGACCAACGATTATAATTCTAAAATTAACTGGAAATAATCAGTTAGTTATTTTACTATACAAAAGAAAAAAGAATACCAAACAAATTCAAATAGCAAATTTATTTTGTACGAGCATACGCTGCAATTCAGCTTGTATCATAGCTTTTATACAAGTCAAATAGATCAATAAAATATATAATGGAGGTAATGGCCGCTCTGAATAACCAGTCGAGGTATCTCGCCTGATTCCTATAAACATGTACCTAATGCAGCGAAACAGCAAGAAAGCCAGACGTGTCGCGCTAATATTTCATTTCAAGCTTATTAAATAAAAACACATGTGCCATACTGAAACCATTTAACATTGGCTACCGGGTAACCAGAACCGAATGCCAAATAGTTTACCGGCTAATGCAAAAAAATGTGACACATCTGACTTCTTCCATGAATAAATTTTCGCCACAATAAATTGATTAATTTTACTTCTCCTAAATAAATTTTCGCCACAATAAATTGATTAATTTATCCCCCAAATTTATTCATACTATTTTTTTTTTTTATTTTTATTTTTTATTAAAGAGGCCGGTAACAACTTCCCAGGTCTATACATGGCGTGATCCTAAATGCTTGACAATAGCATCCTTAATATAATCTAGATAGAATTCAAAACCTACTGTATTGAGATGTACGCCATCATCTCGAAAAAAGGCCGTGGCCGCATCAATATCAGGTATAATGATATCACTTAAGCCTGATGACGTAACAATTTTTCTGGCTAGACGATTAAGGCGTTTTCTTTTCATTTCGATAGGTCGATATCCCCTAATAGCACCTGACCAATTTTGACGTTGTAAAATATCAACCCATATTATCACAGTATGAGGAAAGGCTTCCCTTAAATATGTAATTTCTTGTTCAATTAAAAGTCGTAGTTGTACTGTATTGACCGACACAAGGTCGTTACCACCTAAATGAATAAAAATAATAGAAGGTGGAGAAGAAAACAACACCTGCATTTCTATTAGGCGTCTAAAACCACCCCATCTGAGGCCTCTCTCTGCCCACCAAGCAATGGACACATCCTTCAAGCCCAAATTCTCCTTAGCCGCATTCTTTGCATAATTCCCGGCCCAGTATGGGATTGAATCCCCCAGAATCCAAACATCGGCTTCGTTCTGCAACATGCGCTCATCAACGGAGTCCTCCAACGTTAACGCTGTAGAAGCTGGTCTCTTTCGGCCTCTCGTTGTTCTAGCATTACTATCCTCTTCCTGAGGAGAAGGCAATGTTACAGCTCTCCTGCGACCACGTGGCATAGCGTTACACAGCAAATTAGAATTCTCGTAAAGGTACTACTATAAGTCTGAATGCGTTGTCGAAAGCAAGTGGGAGAATTGCGCGATTTTCACGTACTTATAGCAATGTAACTGTAAACGACTGTAGCTCAGTTTATGTACGTATGTGTAATGACATACTTAATAGAAACGGGTACCAATATTAATGTAATACACGGCCTATTTCTTTCTCGAAAATAAATTGAATTATTTTGAATGAAAATAATTATTATTATAGTTAAACTTTCAATATATACTATTAATTATTCTTAAACCATTTAGTTTTCTTAAAAAAATCAATCAACAAAATAATGCATAAAATCTAATTTGTAACTTAGAATCTCTTTAATAAACGCAAATAACAAATTAAATAACATGTTTCAAAGTTGATTGTGTCATATTAGTACCGTAAAACGTACCTTTTTATTCAATCATTGTATGTATTTTTGTTTTTATCAGACATAAATAAAATGAAGTGAGCTTTTGTTCTTTTCAGAATTATAATAATTATAATAAATACATAGATTTGAGAGATGATCTGTGATAATTCATTATTGTAACCAAACTAAGTAACAAACATTCAATTTTGGAAAACAAACTTATCTATTTGTTATGATTTCAATTAAAATTTATACTCCAAAACCGGGAGAGGTCGGACAATAAACGTGCGATACTATTCGCCGGTCTCTAGTAAATCCCGGTCAAAATAGACCGGAAGAGACAGGGAATTACCGAAAGGAGGCCTGATAATAGTACATCCCTTTTGTGCACCGCCTTTTCGAAGGAAAAGGGGGATAAAGAAATAGACATCTGTACGTATGTCCGTCCGTCACACTTTTGTGTCCGGTCCATAAATATGTCATTTATCAAAGGAATTTTGAAATAACTTTGCACGAATGTTTGTTATAATAAAACGAGGTGTCATGCGCAACAACCGGATCCCTACCTCAAAAAGCAATATCACACTTGGTGATTAAAGTTCGAAAAAGCTTTTTTAAGGGTATTCGTCGTGTCCAGTTCATAACTTTCTTATCCATGAAGGGCACTAATGTTCACAATAATCAGTCGATGTGTCATGCGCAACAACCAGCCGTCGCCTATCTTCAAAGTCAACGAACTAGTTGGAGGTCAAAGATTAACATAGTCTGCCATTGGGTATATTTTGTGTCCTGTCCATAACTTCTTCATTGATCAAAGGATTTTGAAATTACTTAGCTCAAATGTCCACAATAATAAGACAATATGTCATGTCCATCAACTTGTAGCCTACCTCCAAGTCTGGTCAGGGTCACAGTTTGAGTCAAAGATTTACAAAGTATGCAATAGAGTATATTTTGTTTCAAGTTTATAACTTTCCAATCTATCAAGGGATTTTGATAATACTTAGAAGAAAGGTTCACAGTAAGAAGATTGCGTGCTGTTCGCAACATCCAGACGGCTACCTTCAAGGTCAAGATCACACTAGGTGATAAAACGTCTTATCACCTTGGCATCTTATCTCCAATGTCAAGGCCATACTCAAAAACTTAACGTGGTCTTTTACGGGGTATATTTTGTGTCAATTCCATATTTTTTATTGTTCAAGGGATATTGAAAGTACGTGGCACAAAGGTTCTTTTATTGTGTGTGCGGTATATAACTGTTTCATCAGCCAAGGGATTTTGAAATAAATTTGCATAAATATTAACAAAAAGGCGACATGTCAGGAGCAATACCCAGACCTCTACCTCGAAAGTCAATGTCACACTTGGAGGTCAAAGCCTAAAATAGTCTGTTACAGGGCATGATACCAAGTCAGGCCCACGCAAATAAAATGTCATTGCTTATTTGCCGACTTAAAACGAAATATACACTGTAACAGACCATATTCTGTATTTATTTTGAATTTGTCAAATTTTGTGGCTTTGAAATAGTGATAACAAGTGAATTTCCAGTGGCACATCTACAGGAGTTATTTCATTATATTTCTTTTATGAAGTTATTGTGACTTGTATGTTCAGATATAGCATGGATCAAATGTTTTACTGATCCATGATACCATTTTGAATAAGCATCAAATGCCTGTATGATTGCTTCTTAGTTTGTTATGATTAGATTTCTAAACATGTGATATGTTAAAGCATACGTGTACTTTGTTGAATTTTGATATTATGTGGAAGGAGAATCTTCGCATATGGAGGTACAGTAAATTAATGATTTTGTTAAGATGATGGAAAGATCACAATTATTGTTTACTTAGTCAAAATATCACAAATATGGTTAGTCAATACTTCATACTCTAAACTCTAAAATCATCCTTATCCGTAATATAAAAACATTTACCTCACAAATGATATCGCTGTTTGGTATTTGGTAATTATGCATGATTTTATGGCATCGGAGATAGAGTAGTAAAGGTAACAGAATAAAACGAGGAATTTTCAACTTAAATTTAGATGCTCAACTAGTTTTGATGGCAAGTGATTGTACTGACGTTTTATATAGACGAAATGTTCAAATGTAGGAATAGGAATGACGTTTACTATATAGATTTTTTCTTTATTTTATTTTAGATATAATTAGTTTTGCTGTATATACCAAAGTAAACAACATTACAAATTGAAATGTGTCATATGTATATTTGTTTTGCTTATCACAACTTGTTTTTTTTTCATCTTAAAATAATTATTGCTCGAAATAAAGAAGCTAGCGTGTATAAATGTGCATTGTATTAGAAATTAATTAAATGATTCAGTGACCATATGTCCAGGGATGTTAGTGTTCTTAATACATTTTCTTATGGTGAGGATGAATCACCGCTAATTATATGTTGTAATTTATTCGATATATCTTTTGATATTTGAAAAATAAACATATACAATGTTTCAGGTACATGTAAGTACTTGCCGATTTTATTGGTACAATGTATATAATTTTCTATTAGCTATTTCTATATTTCCGTTATGACATTCAGAAATATATTGATGAAAACATGTCTCATTTTCTACAAGCATATCAGGAAAGGTAAAAGAATCATTCGGAAAATATTTTCCTGGAACATGATGAATGTGTATTATTTAAATATTGAAAGATATAACAAAACATTTGTAAACATTAGCGCTCACCCAATGTTACTATGAACATATTATCGTCACCTTAAAACTGGTTAACTCTTTTATAATTAAATACGAGTTACTGCACATAGGTGACGATATATCAAGTGATGATTATTTATCCTAATTTGCTATAATTTGTGATGAATTAAGAAATAACAATGCCAGGAGTTATTGTTTTCATGAAGCCAATCTTGACTTGTTAATAAAAGTGACTGCTTATCATGCTATCTTAGGACTTAGAGAATCCTTTTATTTCTTTATTGAATTGATAACATTTGTAGAAAAGAAATTAACCATTTAATCTTCAAAACATACTGTAGGGTATATATTTTTTACATATTTGCATGAATTACATATTTAGTTCTGTAGAGGGATAGTTCTTATAATTTATTGTTCAATATTTAGATCATGCATGGCTCTTATTTTGTGGCTATTGAAGCTAAAAAGATAAACATTTTGACAGCTTTAAATTTTAGGCGTGATTTATTTTAGTGGTGCCTTAAGAAATAACTAGACACGCATTTAAGGTAAGCAGAGCCTATGCTAGAAAAATAAGCTACAGGTTTGATCAGGACATCATTACATTTGTTCTGCTAGACTACCTTCATAAGCACACCTAGTCATATATAAAAAGACGGAAGTAAAGAATGCTTTTAATGTATAATATGAGAAAGAGATCATCATATAACCATGTATTATCTGCCTGATTAATGTTTCATTTCCGGTCTGTCTGCATTTAGTTTCTAAGTTGAACAGTCAAATTGAAAACTAACATTGCATCTTAAGAAGTCACCATATGACCTTAACAGAAAAATTGGCACACTTGAAGTTTGGTAAGAGAGAACTGTTGTCAATGTTGCTGTATTATTTTAATTTACAACTGCAAATACAAATTATTCCCAATGAACATTGAATAATTAAATAATTTATTAAAATCTAAATTAATTTTTATTGATAAGTTTGTTTCCTAATCAAGGTTTTGTTTTATATTATGACTGACTACTTTAATGAATAATTGTTATTGTCTATAACAATCAGAATTATGTGAAAACATTGTTGTAACCGCTTTTATATGACTACTTTTGTCGCTTTTATATGACTACTTGTGTCGTATGTTTCCAAGTAATAAAGGATGATTTATTGATAGCGTCTTTATGTGTTCTTTGCCCTGATCCAGGTAATCTAAATATTTTATGAAACAGTTAATGAAATAAATCAAAATTTCTTACTAGTGTTTTAAACTCACTATATATGTATACTACCATTAAAAGTACAAGTCAGTTCTGATATTTAAAATCCTATATTACAGTGGATTAGTATTGGTACATAAAGACATATCCATGTTTCAAGTTTACCGCATTTGTATACAACTGACATTACGTGTTAGGTGTACAAGGGCTTATTATACCTAATAAAGTTCGTTATGGAACCGCCTTTCTTGGTACTGTTTATCATCGTGTTGATGGGAAACTGGGCAGGGTGATAAATTAAGTTATTGAACTTTATCGGCCTTTTTAAGGCAGGAGTAAACATGATTTCAAGACTGAATACTCTTGTCTCAATATTTGACTAGTCCATCTTTTCCTGGTAAGATTTTGAAATTGAACAAACATGATAAATACAAAACAATTCAGGACAAATCTGACAAAAAGACCTCACTATATATTATATTATACATCTGCTCAGTTATCCAGAGTTTAAACAATTTAATTCAGTAGTATAACAATTACATCTAAGAGGCAGATTTGGTCCAAGGATGTAATCCTGGTACATGTAGCTGGAGGTTGTGTCTATGTTGTGGCAGCGTACACTAATGGAGAGGTTGGTAAGCTTTAGAAGAGGTGCGAAAAATCATTGCATGAATGGAATGAAGGCCTTAATTGCACCAGAGGAGATATTTGAGAACCTTTCTTTTCAACTGTAACGATCCATTCAACTGTAATGATCCATTTATTCTTCAAGAGTATAACAGATAATAAAGAAGGCAAAATGTGTTTGAACTTTTAATGCTTAGTTTGATGTAATGGATGATATATGTTTTGTTATTGAATTCATTTTTATGCCACCGCAACCTCTGCGATGCGGTGGCATATAGCGATTCATCTGTGTGTGTGTGTGTGTGTGTGTGTGTGCGTGTGCGTGTTTGTACGTGTGTTATATATATTATATAGTGAACTTAAAAAATCTTCTTGTGACCACTAGTCGAATTTCAACCAAACTTGGCAGAATTTATCCTTGGGTGAAGGGCTTCCAAAGTTGTTCAAAGAATTTCATTCCATGCAGAAATCTGGGTTTCATGGCAACCAAAAGGAATTATAAGAATAAATTTAAAAAAAATATTCTTGTAAAGACCTAAAAGGCCTAAAGCTTAGACATTTTGCATAAGGCATTGTCTGGTAGATCTCTACCAAGATTGTTCAAATTATAGCCTGAGTGTCAAAATCGGCCCCGCCCCGGGGGTCATTGATTTTCATTATATGTACACTTAGTAAAAACTTAAAATACCTTCTTGTCTGCAGGTACAAGGCTTAGAGGTTTGATATTTGGTATCTGTTATAAAATCAGCCCCGCTCCGGGGTCATATGTCACATAAGGATTTCCTAATATGTATATAGTAAAAACTTAAAAAAAATCTTCTGGCAATTGACAAATGCTAGAGGTTAGATATTTTGCATGAAACATTGTGTAGTGAACCTTTACCAAGATTTTCAAATTATAGCCCTGGGGTCAAAATTTGCCCCGCCCCGGGGGTCATTGATTTTCATTATGTACATATAGTAAAAATTTAAAAAAAAATCTTGTTGTCTGAAGGTTCAAGGCCTAGAGCTTTAATATTTGTTATATGATATCATCTATAGGTACTCTACCAATGTTGTTCAAATTTTGCCTCTAGTGTCAAAATTAGCCCCGCCCCGGGGGTCATAGGTTTTTTCTTATATGTATATAGTAAAAACTAAAAAAAATCATCTTCTCTAAATTGACAAAGGCTAGAGTTAAGATATTTTGCATGAAACATAGTGTAGTGAACCTCTAGCAAGATTGTACTAATTATAGCCCTGAGGTCAAAATTGGCCCCACCCCCCCCGTGGGTGATTGATTTTAACTATGTACATATAGTAAAAAATTAAAAAAAACTTCTTGTCTGAGTGTAAAAGGCTTAGGGCTTCTATATTTGGTTTATAATATTATCTATGGGTCCTCTACTAAAGTTGTTTTAATTATGCCCCTAGTGTTAATATTGCCCAATTGAATTGACAAGAATTGACAAAGGCCAGATGCTAAATATTTGGCATGAGACTTTGCGGAGTAAACCTCTACCAAGATTTTAAATTATAGCCATGGGGTTAAAATTGGCCCCGCCCGGGGGTCATTGATTTTCATTATGTACGTACAGTAAAAAAATTAAAAAATCTTTTTGTCTGAAGGTACAAGGCTTTGATGTTTGCTATATATTATCATCTATAGGTCCTGTACCAAAAATTGGCCCTGCCCGAGGGCATTAATTCTCATAATATACACATAGTAAAAACAGAAGCTAAAACAAATGTTTTCTGAATTGGAGAAAGCTACAGCTTAGATATTTGACATGGAATGTTGTTTGGTGGACCTGTTTTATGATTGTTTTGAATTAAACCCTTGAGCATGTTGGGTTAAAATTTTGCCTTGCCCAAGGGGACAGTGACCCACTTTTTTGCCCTTTGATGTACAGCAATGAAATTTGACCATTTGCACAGTTTTAGTTGTAAAAATAAATTTTGATATCAGGTGACATAGATTTTAATGTGACCCACTTTCTTGTCCTTTGATGTACAGCTATGAAATTTGAACCATGTGCACAGATTAAGATGTGAAGTGAACTTTGATATCAGCTGACCTAGATTTTGACAGTGTCTTACTGTGTTGTCCTTTGATATAGTCATGAAATTTAGATTGTGTGAAATATGACCTTCACCACCAATTCACTAGACTCAACTGCATTGATATATTCCTACTCTGATCTTTTATTTGAATAACAATAAATTTAACCACTAATTTGATAATAAGAATAAGATAGGTCAGGGATCTATGCATTATGACAATCTTCAATTGTATAGAAACAAAAAATATGTTCTTACACTACTATTTAGTGTTGTATGCGGTGGCATAGCTTTTTTCACAAATACAATCTTGTTTCTATTTAAATATGCCCATATGATTACAACTAGGAGAATAAAATGTTTTGTTTGGTCATATGCAAAAGTTATACATGTTCAGCCTCTGTTGAAATTTTTCGGCAAGTGTGGAATATGCTTCCTTGGCATTGAAGTTTCTTCGTGTAACGTCGAAGAATTCAAACAAGTTTTGGCTGATACAAAACTCTCAACAAAATTTAGACTGAGAAAGAATTGACAGAAAACTTCGATCGTTTGGATGTTCCTACAAATACTTAAATAGGTACTTAAGTGGCTACTCTATTTTTCACTCCATTATTCTTCTGCTATGTAAAATTCTATTTATATATAAACCTAACATGATGTATCTCACTGTGAAGTTACTAAGACATCACTAAAATCAATTTTGAACGTTCCGGTTTACACGCAAAATGAACACGTAACACGCTAAAGAAACAAACATTACACGCAAGCTCTAAGATATTAAATATGCAAAACACACGTAAATCGATATACCGGTACGCTAAAAGATCACTAAGCTAATTACTCTCTTGTAAAGCTAAAACGTACGTAAATAGGCAATCAGACAGGAATCTAATACGTTAACATCGCCTCTGGCAAAACAATGATCAAATCATCTAAATCGTTTTTTTTAAATAATCACAGCGAAAGAAATATAATGACATTTTACCCTAAAGAAAAACATATATGCACCAGACTGGCAGTTCAACACATTTTCAATAAAGGTGACACTTACATCGTACATGTGTCCACTGAAGCCTTTTAACATTTAATAAATGTTGTACAATATTTAGAATAAACTTTCATTTTGCATCAAAAACTATTGTCAAACAAAAAAGGAAAGATTCTAGATCAATCAACTTCATGTACCTCATTAGTGACAGGTAGGGAGCATCGTGGAACTCCAAAGATGAGTGAATTGTGTTTGTTTGAAGCATGTGGATTTACCAAAAGAGATCATCAGAAAGCATTGTCCATAGCACTTAGTTATGTGGCATAATGCACTTGATATGCTAAATATCAACATTAAATACCAACGTTCTTCATTTTTATGTTTACAATAAATAATAAAATAAATATATTTATCTAGTATGAGATTAAGTTGATCAATATCATTTTGCATGAACTTTAATTACAGTCTATATTTTTTTGTGATACAATACACTGTGCCAGTGATGTGCCATACAGGTAGCTAATGCATTTTAATCTGTTTTCAACTAGCTATTTATATTGGTTCTCAGTTTTCAAGCATCAATTGCTTGGATTTCGCATACTTTATATTTCAAAACCCCTTATGTGAACTATGAATTTTCATATTTTTGTTTTTATGTTTAGAAATGTTTGCTTTTATTGAAAATACATGCTTTTTAAACTTTTAAAACCTTAATACAGTTTTGCAAACAATATTTTAATGATGAGTTATCGGAATGTAAAATGAGGAACTACTTTTTATGGCGGTTTTGTCCGGAAGTGGAAGTTGTTCAGGAAAGTCGTTTTACGAACGATTGTGGGAAATGTAGCCAGAACTCTTGTAGTTGATGTAAATAACTATCATTATATTGCAATATATGCTTTGTTGTATTACATTGTCGTACGCTAGAGCTAAAATAAAAGTAGTAAACTGTATTCCCCTATTTTCATTAGCGGATTCAAAGGAGAATTGAGGGTACTCGGGGATCTTACCCTTAAAGTCCTGGACAATACTATGAAAATGAATTATTCTATCAAATATTTCGAGTATGAAGGACTCTGATTTAAATTTATTTGTTAACTTCAATTAATTAACATGGAAATGCATAATTTAAGCATCAATTTATTTAAAAACTCGTGGTTCTCAAAGAGGAACTGACGCGATATCTTCAGCCCATCTCTCTACATTTCTGTGAACACTGGACCATCTTATATATTGTTCCAAAGAAAGAGATGTTCGTAGAGGGAATAATTTTAAATGCTTCCCAAGATTAAAACAAATTGTCATTTACATCCATGTTATTGTTACATATTATTTTGTTTACATAAAAATAATCATTACATATTCGTTAACTAACATGATTTCTTGTGTATCATTGTATTATTATTTATTTTTCTAAACATATCGGGTTGAAGTATACCAGTTTAGAAATAAACCATATTCTGTATTTTGTTTAATGAACAGTTAGAAAATTGATTTTTGTTTTCATTAATTTAATGTCGCTAATGCGCTCAACAACACGAAAACTAGCAACTCAAGGGTAAATATCAGACGGGAACACAAATTGGACATATAATAATCAATAATCAATAATAATACTTTTTTAATCAAAAAATTCTATTTACTTTGAAAGACTCAATGAATTTATTGCAGCTTGATGGTAAATAGGATTCAATTTAAAGTTCATGCGAAAATTTAAGTTAACCAAGTTTATGACTGAAACAGATGTCCATCTTGTGCTAGGGCCGAAAACATAGAATACTACAAATAAGAGCGGATGAAGACGGGGGTCTGGGTCTGACCTCTGAAAATTGTGAAGTAATTATGATTTCTTACTGTACGACAACATTTTATTCTTGCATTGGCATATTAAGCAACTTAATGCAGACGCTAAATACCAATAGACTATCCTTAATATATCAAAACCATAAACTTTAATATGAGCATGCGCATAACATATAAGACTATAAATCGTTTTTCCTAATATTTATAAAGTGTTTGTTTTGGAAAATGCTGCAAGATCATGCAATGAATCGGAAGGGATCTTAAAGCGTCAATGACTGACTCACGCAATGAATCGGAAGGGATCTTAAAGCGTCAATGACTGACTTACTGTAAGTTTACATTTATTAACTTTGACAACTTTCGTTTTCATTGATTGGTCATGTACCGTGGGAACTTTATAAAGTTACCGGATACACTTCTACATCAATTTTTCTCATATGTATCAAGTGTTTGTTTGGGAAAATGCTTTAAGATCATACAATGAATTGGAAGGGATCAAAAAGGGGCAATGACTGACTTACTATAAGTTTAAAATTATTAATTTTCACCACTTTCGTTTTCAGAAGTCATTTTAATGTGATACACTTATAATGGGCGTTATTTAAAAACATTGAAATGTGTTTTACTTTCCGTTTAAAAAGAAAGGTTTATGTGATTTATCTTCCTAAAAAGTTTATTAGTACAGTAAGTTAGTCATTTAATTTAGCGCACTAAAACTCAATTTGTGTAAATTGTTGTTAAACTTGTTCAGCTAACATGCATTGTAAAGTATTGAATTACTTTATAGACGTACCAAACTATATCTAGGTCAGTTTGAAGTATCACCGCTGCAAGTCGATAAACGTGTTACAATTTAAGTAGATATCTCGCCAAGTTTATTAAAGTTTGTAAATAGAATAATATTTTATTTTTATTGCTTTATTTGTTGACATGATTTCGTTGTGATAACAATATGACTATTTAAAGCATAAAACATGTATACTCCGCAACTACATGATATGATTATATGCGTCGTTTTACTATCATTCATTATGAAAAGCCGTATTTAGACATCACAAAGGAGGTCTTAAAAGTATTTTTTATCCGGAGAAATTGAATTTAAAGCTTTCTTTTTTAAAGCTTAACATAACAGTGTATGATGTAGACTAAATGTTGGTTTTAATTAATCATCTCCTTTAGACACACATCTAATTATTTATCAGACAATGTCCAAAGGTATGTTTGATTGATTTCATGTCGGTTTTAATATCAAACATCAAGACCTTGAACGTATTCTGAAGACAACTAAACCAATTTGATATCTTATTATAGCTGAATATTAATAATCAACAACTTTAACTTCTAAAAGACGGCACTTTATAAACATTGACTGTACATGTGGAACGTTCTACTCAAACTGTCTTTATGGGAGAGCTGTAATGCCTGCACATGTCTCGCTGCTGCAATATCTGGAATGCACACGATTGAGCGTTTCAATAATAATAATAATAATAATAATAATAATAATAATAATTAATGATAATAATTATAATAGTAATTAAAAATAATAATAATAAAAAAAAAATAATTATGATAATGATTTTATATAATTTTTATTATGGTGTATTTAGACATGGTTTACATCATTGCAGTGCTTTTGACTTTTGAAATTTTGAATGCATGTATTCATCTAAGATATCAGATCTGATGTATAATTGACCATGTCTTAAACAGTCATGTTAATCGTTTAACTTAACTTCATTTAACACACACAACGCGCGCGCGCGCACACACACACACACGCGCGCGCGCACGTACGTACGCACGCACACACATAATCTTTATCTAAAAGAATTGACATAATTATGTCTATGAAACAGGCATCTGTCAGTGTCACATCAATATATATCTTCACAAATAATTATCTAGATACAGGTCTTTATTGGGATTTGAATCCACATGTGGGAAGGGGGGGGGGGGTCTTAGGGGTAGAGAAGGACAAGTAATTTGAATAAGCAACCTGAAAACTATAGTTTTACAGCCTATGTTGACAAATGAATATCTTTAATTGAACGTTTAAATACAAGGTCTAGTTAATAAGATTCTAATGTTGTAACGTCTTTAACCTTTTTAGACGATTATCATTACTAGCACAAATGATGATTCGGCATGCGTCTGTAATTTAATTGATAAATTAACTATTGTGTTTGTTTCGTTACAATTACATCCAAAACCACATCCATTTGACCTATAGAGCTGTGTGAAAATATTATTTGAAAACAAACAATTTATGTTTTCTGCAAAAATGCATCACCGTGGGTATTATTTATCATTTGAAGTTGTTCTGAAGTTAGCTCATTCACTGTTGTTCCAACACAATGCTTATGGAAATAAGTGTCATAAAACATAGTAATGATAGTACTCATGCTTATACATTTATTGAGAAGACAAAAAATAATACTTGGGTTTTTCACTATCCCGCTACAGGAATATAGGGGACCTAATGAATAAATATGGATACGTGCGAAAGCAGATGCCTCCTATTAGCCCACAGCCTCCCTATATTTGTTTAGTAAGCGTGTATCAAAGGAATTATTTCCGAACTAACCTTCCTAGGTTACTGATTTTTGACCCTGATGAGAGGCGTGAGATGGGTTAGGTATTTTTTTAAAACTTTTTTAAAAGAACAATGTATGAAAAACATATTAAACAACCTCCCAATGAAACTTTGTGATAGATCAAAAGAATATGCACTTTTACGCATTTATATAACATGGAGGTACATCAATAAATAAAAATTCAAAATAACACACCTTTTAGTGTTTAAATTAACACGATGAAGGTTGACAAGAGAAATAATTTCTTGCAACATTTTTAAACACGTTAAAAAGTGGATATAAAAATGTACGTCTATGAAGAAATAAAAGTTATTTTGTTGAATGGCAACCATTCTGTTTGAAACCATTTGTACTGACCTACTAAAGAAAAAAGACGGTGACTATGTGACTGCCTTTATCAGATGAAAATGCAAGATGGTTCTTTAGGGTGAAATAATCTTTATTTAAGTGTGGCACAATACACCCATTTATATCGTCTTCTGGCGTAGAGGTCTGAGAAATATGTCATGATGTATAAGGGAAACATGTAAATAAAACTATGACAGCCATCATCGTCTGAGTGATTGAAAAAAATGGCCGATGGTCTTTCAACAGGTTGTACTTATGCATTCGTTTTTTTTTACATATATGGCAAAATCATAAAAACTACCATTATGATATCCAACTCCGGTTTATAATAAAAACCATAAGTATTGTTAATAAAGTGCGAACCTGGGCAATCATGGACAAGCTGAAAGTTCGTGTGTTGTGACGTTTGTGTTCAAAATAATTTAAGGTTAGTCTTATTTTTTATTTTATGTAAGATAACATGTTTCATTTTCAATATGTTGGCAGAGTGCATTCCTATCTAATTTCAGGTCATCATTCCAATGGTAATCACATAAAATGTTTCACAAGGATTCCAGGAAAAGGTGCAGAATTATTCCAACAGGTTTCACATGTAAAAGAAATACTGTCGGAATGTGAAATTACAGTCGGATGTGGCAATACTTTTCGGATATCTTTCGACATAACACAAATATTTGCACATACTGATTAGTTTGCTGTACCTTACCAATTCTAGCAAATAACAGCAATCATAATCGGAAAGATTTTGCAGCAAATGATACCTGGAAGTTTCATTGAATTTCAAATATTTCAAATATTGCAACAAATTTTCGATTCAAACACTTCTTTCTAATTGGTGACAATGAATAAATGAACAGTATTAGCCAGACTGTGATATGTTAATTTCCTAAGTATGCTACAATTTTTGATGATGTTGAAACAATAGAAATATTCAACTAATGATACACTGATAATATAGATGTGATTGTTTATATTGTAGATAATCAATTGATAAAATTTTTTCACCAGATATAAATTGGTCAAATATATATTTTGCAACATATTCATTAATTGAATTTATTTAGTACAAGATCTGTTTAAATTCGAAAAATGGAAGTCTCTGGCAAAAAAGCGTTAAAAGACGAAAATATTGAACACTGCAGTTTCTGTAAAGATTATGACATAACAACGTATGCTGATGGGTTCTGCTTGGAATGCGAAGTCTACATTTGTGATGCATGTTTTGTAAAACATAAAGGACGAAGAGTTAATAGAAATCATTCTCTAGTTAATGTTGAGGATTCAAATTCAGTCAGAACACACGTTGATGATACATATGATACATGTCAACATCACAATGGAGAACTTGTGAAATTTTATTGCTCAAAGCACGACCAAGTTTGCTGTGGAGATTGTACAGTATCAAACCACTATGGATGCAAGATGGAGTTCATCAGCAACAAAGCTGTTATCTTTGAAAATAGTCAGGATTGCAAAAATCTAAGAGAGGGGTTGAACAAGTGCAAGACACAGGCTGAATATAGTGTGTCATTGATAGCAACAAACAGACAACAGCTTTCCGACTTCTATGCAAAATTTGTCCGGGACGTGGAGACATTCGCAGAAGAAGTGATAGAGCGTATAAACTCGATGAAGAAAAACATTCAAAATCAAGGCAAAGACTTGATGTTGAATGACAAGAGAAAAATGGATGATATTCAGAAGGAGACCGAAGACTTGATAGCTGAATTATCACACCTCATCAGCCTACTAGATTCTAAAAAAGATCAACCTAACAAGCTGTTTGTAACTTCACTACTGGTAAAGCCGGAATTAAAAAGGGCGCAACATAATATTAGTATTATAAGGGAAAAAAATACAGTGAATTTGTAAGCTCTTTAATGATACATATAAGAGTAAAATTCAATACGTAGACACAACATAAAAATATGTCAATATTTATCAATTCGAAAAACAGGTTATTTTGTTACATTTTATATGCAATTATGTTTGCGTTGGTTTTGAAGTAATTGTTGAACTCCATCGATCACATTCACATATATTTGATAACTGTTTAAATTCATGACACTCAGGACTTACCTGATCATGAAATATAACAAGATGTACTGTTAATTTAATTAACAATTGCCTCTGATTTACAGAAAATATATTCAGTTATATTTTTGCAGGTAATCTAATACAATGTGAATTCAAAAAAACCAGTTCTGCTGGTAAAGCCAAGGTTAAGGATCTGTCATCAAATGTAAGTTAAGGGTGTTTCGTTAATTAAATAACTTCTTTCTAAACTTTCTCCATTTTGTACATTACTTTTTCAACAATTAATCTTCCTTTGACATACTATGTTACAGAACTACTGTCATCAAGTGACATCAAGCGTAATAATTTATTTCCCTTTTTTACTCTTCTGTGCCTTATTCTGATTCTTCAAGACACTTGAGTCTAACTTAATTATTACGGTGCGTCATCATCAAATGTGATTTTAACTACTTTTACATAATTCAATGTGACTCTTCTATATAAAGATTATTTTAGATTTCTATAATATAATGCAATAAACTAGTAAATAATCCCTACTAGGAAACAACAATCGATATTTAACTTATTTTACTAATTCAAACCACTGTCAGAATAAAATGTTATGATATTGTATATGATTGATCTACAAGTGACTCAAACAATGTACGTGTCTTTATGATCTGTCTGGAAATTCTGTTAAAGTGTAAGACGAAAATTTAAGTCTACATTCACGAATTTCAAGTGAGTGCGCGTACATTTTGGTCTTTCGAATATAGAAATAAGATGTCATTTACATTTTTGCGCACCGGTCTTTATCTTTTCTTTCATTTACGAGGGAACGAGTTAAAATTGACACCGTTGAGACGGCGAACGAAAGCCGAAAAAATAATTCAGCAGTAAACTGCTTTAATCTTTCTTGCAAGATTTGAATGGTTATCGCATTTGCGCACGCTTCCTTCCGTTTTTGATGCGAAAGTTGAAACTAGTGATAAGTTTTAGCTCACGATAATTACGTTCGAAGAAAGGAAATGTGAAGTTTTCAAACGGAGCTGAGTAGTTTAAATAAAATAAAATAAATTTGATATAGTTGTATGAATAGTCACACTTCAACCAACAACAGAATTATGTTGTTTCACTATAGTTCTTGTATATGTTTTCTACATGTCCGTCGATTGCAGGACATAACTTCTTATGTCTTGTAGATGATATATGATAGATTTGTTTTGTTAACTTGTATACGCACGTAGGTCGTAGAAGAATCAAATTTAAGATGCAGCTATCTTAAAAAAAAGTTACTATATTGCTCTATTTCTCTTAAAAATCAATATTAGATCAAGATAAAATATCAACTATAATTATATAGATCTACTTTATGTTAAAATTCAAAAAGTTTTATTTCAATCATGGTTTTTATTGGTAATTACTTTTGCTAGTGACATTGCACTACATTGATTTTTGTGCTTTTATTTCTCATATTAATGAGGACATTAAAATGTTAATCAATTAGTAAAGTAATAAGCAAATCGTTTTTAGAATAACTGAGGCCAAGACATGATAATTGTGAGAAATCCCTTATTGAGGTCAGTAAAGGCGTGGCCATTTATAGTTTGAAGGAATTACAACACAAGGTCTAAAAATGGTAGAAATGATTTATTTCAAAATATCTACATGTATTATAATATTCTCTTTATGGCACAGTACATTTTCCGACCTTTTACAAGTAGTATATAAGACCCAATATTCAATCAAAATAGCATCTTTTCAAATCATATAATGAAATTCTTTACAATAGTTCCCGAAATTGTTTGATTTTCTCACTAAATTTTAACTGTTTGGAAGTGGGTTACAAGAAATTACATGTTCGTGATCGTACTCCTGCTAAGATTAAAGTCCTGTTTAGGTATTTTATTTTCTTAAAATCACTGCAAAAGGCATTGTAAAAACAATCTGGACAGAAAGTGTTCCCTTTTAAGTAGTAATCGCACAACAAATTATATGCGATCGGTTGATTTAATTGTACGATTTCAGGGATACATGAAAAACTGAACAATCCTTCTCCCGCACTCCCTTTCAACGAGCGGCTACTCAAATTTCACACATCCTTAAAGTCGTTGGCAATCAATTATCACCAACGCATAACAATGAGTAGGTCGGGGCAAATTTTAAGCTGCACACAGCATTTGACACCTGCTGTAAGACATCAGATAGTTTTGTGTTAAAACAAAAGCTTTCCCAAGTTCAAATTGCGTGAATTCGTGTGACAGTTAAGTACAATACCACAAATTGACAAATCGTCCTGTGCAATCAAAAGTGATTACAGTTGCAAGAACCTGTTTCGCAATCAAGCTAACATAAAGAAACAAACACACACAAAAAACATAAACGAAAACATCAACAACAAATAAAATCATGTTACAATGTTGATTGATTGTGATTTGCTGCTTTCTGGGTGCTCTCCTGATATGCTTTGATTGCGTTAGGGCTGCATTCTGTGAACGTCGCTTTTTCCCTGTTGATCTTTGTTCAAATTTATTTTTATACTGGATACTACTGAATATTTATTCTGGATACTACTGGGATTGTTTAATGATATGTAGCACCCTCATTAACCTGACGATTAAGGCAAAGATATATACTCGTATTTTAAATAATTTAGTTGTTGGTACAGTTTCAGGACTTTGGGAGAGCAGAAAAATATGGTATGTTCTATTGTTTATTAAATGATATTTATCATCGATGTGAATGAAAAATGTTAGTATAATAATTTGATAAATTTTTATGATAATTAAAAAGTTATGTAAAGATTTAAATTCTAAAACACAATTTCCGTGTGAATATAGATCATATTTGCTTTTTACCCTTATTATTTTCCTTTAAAAATATTGATATACAAAGATGAACGTAAACATAAATGTAGAAATGCAAGAATATATAAATTATTAAAATATACCACTCCCAGATATATGGGTAAGTTTCCATTCAAAAGGAAATTAATGTAAACATTAAAGCAGATTCACCATTTGTTATGTAGACCCATGTAATTGCAATTTTCTTGTGCCATGTTATAATGAATGATTTGACACAAACTCGTAAACCTCCTCGCTATTTCCCTTACAGGACCACACCCAGCTCAAAAAAGCACCAGACAAAATCCCTTTCTAATGTGACTGCTGACTCGACTTCCGACAATCAACACAGATGTGCACTAAACTCCTTTGGCGACACTTCTTTGTCTGTCTCAAATCAGTTTAATACACCAATAAAAGACAAATGCGCAAGCGATACTACCCTCCATGACACAACCGCATCATTTACTGTTTCATCCATTGGCAACCACAGGCAAGTAGTGCAAAGCTGACTTTTAACACACAGTAACGCGATCTCGCTAAGGTAAGTCTCCTTCGCCGGCAAGGATCGGGACGAGATACCACTTGAAGCACCAGCCCACTCCTCCCGTACTAAATCTAAGTAGGACGATGGTGTGATGAGGTTACCGGTACGCCTCTAGGTCATGAATGTTTGCAAATATATTTGATGCAAAGGAAGGTTTTAGTATATGCTGTGAACTATGATGACGGAATGAAAATCAAACATCTCATTGGTGTTAAGACAGGAGAGATCAAAACAACAGGAAAAGGGAGACGAGGAGGGAAAGCAACTTCTGAAAAAGATGACAGACATGTTGATACTCCTGGATCATAAGGAGATGAAAGCAAAAGTCGAGGTTTTAATAGTTTAGTTTAATTTATTTCAAAGTACATTTGGGCAATATGCACATGCATATACAGTGCATAATTATAACAAAGAATACAATACACATCAATGGTCAATGTACTTCTTTAGAAAACAATAATATCATTAAGTCACACACGGTGAATTTTTTAGCAAAAAAAAAAAACGTTAAACTAACAATAGAATATACTATCACTTAGTGACACAAGTATCAACATGTCTCAATTTATATTACTGGTAAATAAATACTAAGGAAAGATACCATCCTATTTATAAGGAAGTAAATCACAAAACAAAACAAAAAATAAGTGTTTGTAAGAAACAGTGATACAGCGTTTGGGACAAACTTTTGATTAACTTTAAAGAATAGTGTTTCGAACATCAAAAGCTTTAAATGTATACATTAATTAGTTTCTAATTTCTATTTCATTTTCTGAATTCATCTATGTAACAAATTAGGTATATTTGGACTTTTCCAAAAGTGTTTTTAATATATTTTTCATAATTCATTATATAGAAAACATTCTAAAATAAAGTTAAATTCAAATAAAACAATTTTTCATCAATAGGTAAAGCACAAGGTTTATTCCACCTGCCAGTTTCAATTTTCAATTTCAATTTTTTAATATGTATTAAGGGAATCTGCAGAAATCATTAAACACTTTGGCTAAACAGTTTGAAAAAAGAACTTACATTCAATTCAGTCGAATTTAATGTGGATAGATCTTCAATAGACATGTTTTATAGACGTTTGTCAAATATTATTGATTTAAAAGTTAAAACTGTACATTTGGACATTCTTATTAAATGTTGCTGGGAAAAAATGATAAATTCTAGGTGATTTGGAAAAACTTTTATATGATTTATATGATTATTTGACAACAACTTCTAAGTATCGTTTTTTCATTGTTTGCAGTTATGTCTAACAATAGATAATACAACGTGATTATGATCAACTAATCGTATTACATACTTTCCATTTTAGACCAAATTACTATAGAGATATTCCAAGTATTTCTTTGCAAATGCTTCACCTTATTCAATATAGAAAACAAAGCTTTTCCATCAGTTTACATTTTACTTCAAAACCTGATAATTTTGCAACAATAAAAGGCTAACAATAACGCATTACAAAACGACAACGAAACAAAGATGAATACATGTAGTCTACTAATGATTTATTTATTTGAATCTAAAGATCTTGCACACATGTGATAGAGAAATAGTTTACATATAATTACTTTAACAGATATTTCTGTCTCAATGTATGATTTGTAAGCATGATGTTTTGGAAGATGCAGGGGATATTCTAAGAGTATATTTCACAGTTTTCGCATAATGTCATTTTAAAAAAAATATTGTTAGCAATCATGTATTATGAGCATGCTTGTAAAAATGCATGCCAAATAAATGTAACTCTTTTTTTAATATTACATATTTGTTCCAGAGCACATCATGCGTAGCGTTTTGAATGCTAAAATAATTATGGAATCTACATACACGTATTATAATGGCAAACTTACTTTATTGTAACAGTAATACAATTCGAGAAACGTAACATGCATATTTTGACGCGGATCATGAAGTTACACAAAAACAATAAAGAAAATCTATACCTTTATAAGTAAGAATGATTAAAATCAATTTTTAGAAAAAAAACTTTGTAGAAGAAACTCGAGCTGTGATAGTTTCACTCGAGAATTTGTCATTTATGATTAAAAGTGATATTATAATCAAACTAGGATCTTTCGTTAAAAGTTTGAAGTTGATGAAATTCAGTCCTTGCCGAACATAATTTTGTCTACCATATTAGCACACATAGGTTATTTTTTACTTCTTTACCTTGTGCATGTGTATAATATAGTGTAATAAAAGGATAAAATTGCAATGATATTGTTCACTAGTTTTTTTATATTTCACAGATTTGGTTATCCTGACCCTACATATCTAGACAGAGTGACTGATGAACTGAAAATTAAGGGTGTCACTGTTGATGATATACCAACCCTTTCCGCCCATCGTTCAAGAAGACGATAGATTATGACATTGGATGAAATAGACTTTGTTTTTCATGACACGTTGTTTAATATGTTGATGCTTAACATAAGTTATATAAATTTTAAAGGGACATTATGTCTATAAAGTGTTATGGTGTTTGGTAAAGGACAATGGCAAAATAAAGTTTAGGTTTGCCATAACTGCATTTGTGAAATTCATGTGTATAATCAATAACCAATGTGACTTAACACAAAAATTCTATAAAATATCCATTGGAATATATAGTTAGACATTCAACATGGATAAAAAGAGTGGGGCAGTTTTTTAATATTTAGAGAGTTGTTAATATTTAAATCTTATCTTGTTTATGATATACCATTTTGGTCAGTCCCCATTAACAGAAGTCAATCTTTTTTAAAATAATACATGTATACATGCCATTTCAGTTCTACTTATGATCCCAGGCCTCAGCTTGACAATGAACAAACAAACATGATTGTCCACTTTGATAATATAAATTTCTTAACATTTAATAAAAATATCAATTATTTTGTTTAATGCATACAGAACACTAATTTTATAAAGTAGTATAAAACATTTGCCTTAAGTTTATGAAGATATGCTTAATTAATGAAATTCTTGAGAATATGAATACATTGAGAGCTTTGTGAGACACACATAGTTTTGATGTCACCATCTCTGTTTGAATTTGTATTTAAAACGAAGTAATTTTTAAGTCTGATCAGGGGCCTTCATTCTAGTGCATATGTAATAAGAGGGTAAAAAAAAAATCTGGAAACAAATGGATCAACATTAAATGAAAATTGCAGACTCAGTTTAATTGAGTCTGTACATGAGGGGATAATGAAAAGTGCAACATCCCTCACGCTCCCTAGCACCAGCTTGAGTGGTACTCAAATCGCAAATACCCTTAATAGTGCTGGTAATCAATGATCCCAAAGGACTAGAAAAATATAACATTGAAGTGAAGTACTATGGGAAAACTTTTAACACAGCTGCCACACAGCACTTATCACCTGCTGTTCTGGCAGAATAAAAATTTGGTAACAAAGTCATCCCTCTGGAATTTTTAAGCACCTAATTGATTTTGTACAAGTATTTTCAGAATAATTCTGTTTATTTATCCTAATTCATTTTGTATTTATTAGAATTATAGTTATGATTTTGTATATGTATCCCTTCAATATGTGTCTGTTACAAGAGAATGATTATTTCTATGACAGTAGTATGATATTTATGTCTCACAAAGTATGCAGCTAGCAGTTGGCAATGATTTAAATCATTAAAAGCATTGTTGAAAATTTAAATTAAAGGGACGCCACTGATATTTTTTTGACATTACGGGACAGGAAATATTTTCGGTGGTTTGTATGCATTTTCTGATGAAGGTCAGAACCAGTAACTTGTGTGCAAGTTTTTAAACCATTTCCTCATCACATTTTACCAGAAAAAATCATTTTTTCTTTGCAAATAAAAAAAAAAATATAATGCCTTTCATTCAAATCAGGCTTGACTTACTATTGATCTTCTCTTAACTTCTGAGTATATTACTTTATTTTCTTTTGCAGATTTTATAGTGTTTTAGTTTGATAATTGTAAGAATATCAATTTTAATGTTTTCAGTTGGAATCATTTTATATTGTTCATTTGAATAAACATAAAAAGCTATTTTTTCAAAACATGTAGTTTTAAAAATAAATTTTTAATGAATAATTATTTTATAATGAATCAATATTCTATTTTAAAAACTTAAAGTTATGGCTGCATGGGACATTTTGCTTTATAAAATAGCTATCTATGTAGGTTATTCAGACTTTGATTTTTGTATGCCTTTGATTGTAATTATATTTACTGTATTTAGATGAGTTGAATAATGTTTTACATTTATTGTAACAAATGTCAAAATATCTTTCTATAATAATAGGGTGAAATGTATTATATTATTAATTATGTTTTGTTCATCTTATTAAACATCCTGTATGTTATAATTATATATATTTCTAAAACAATTTTCAAACATTGAAGAATAGAATATGTAAACTATGTGCTGCAAATAATGGGCCGCAATATTATGTAATCATTAAAATATTTGCATTCATTTCTTATTGAAATTTGACTTAGACTTTTAAGAACAAAAAATCTAATTACATTTATATAATTATTATTATTATTCTTGAAATGTAAATTCGGTAATATCTTTACAAATAATGCTTTTTGGAACTTACAATATTGATAATTTAAATTTATGACATAAAACCATAAAAAAGTTGTGTTATAGGATCTTTAAAATGCACATTGTGCCTAAAAAACGATTTAATTTTTACTTCTTTAGACAAAGCAGACATGAGAAATATACCTTTAGATAATGTATAACAAGCATTTTAGATGCTTGTTACCTGATGTATTTATTGTTTTGTCATGAAAGTAGCAAGATGTAAACAAAGCAATATTTTGACTTTAATACAAAATACTCGATCACTGTAACCACACTAATTGCAAAAAAAGGTAACAGAAACAACAGATTGTTAATTGACCAATAAGCAACTTTTTAAAAAAAAGTGCTTTTGAGACATAGATATAAAAAAATGTTGAGGCATAATTTGGGATGACCCTTTAATATTTTAACTATCCATCACAATTTGTATAATATGCAAGACCTATGTAAAAATGAAGACATTTCTTTACACTTGGGGTCCATTGATGTGAAATAAACACCATAGAATATAACTTGTTTTTATTTTCATTTTAAGATAATACAGTTAAAATATGGAAGCATACTTAACATTGGTTGAAAAGCAAATATAAAGTTTAGCTTGAAAACATGTTTTTTTCTAAAGGTTTTGAAGTTGAAAATGGAAGAGTTATAGAGAGAAACATTTTCCACAAAAATAAGCATGATGAACTGTAAATATGCTTTGAAGCATTCTTAGTTGATTTTCTATGCAGTTATTTAGTATTATAATGGTAAGCCCTTATTTGCTGAAGTAACAAAACATTTTAACATATTGTAACTGTTTGCATCATATAAGCACTAGATATATTACATTGTTAAATGGTCGTCCGGTATCAATTTTGCAGACAATTACTTCTTGCTATGCGTAATACAGCGGTGGATAGAGCTGAAATGTAAATGAATTTTTTACCTAGGTTTTACGCCGCACTAACACAGTAGAGATCATGAGAGACGACTTTTCAGCTTTACTGGTACAGGAATACCTCAAGTGGCGTTATGTGAATAATTTTACACAGAAGTAGGCACCAGAGAAGAACCACTGACGTTCCATTATCTGGATAACTGCTTCACATCTAATAACTTTAGTATACTCAACATCATTAATTCCGCGTCATCACTTATATCACGGTAATGGCATATTTTTATGTAAGTTAACCAGTATTAAAATTGGTCAAAATTGACATATTTTATTCAAACACCTAAACAAAAAAGTTTTTGTACAAAATATTTTAAATCTATAGGTTTTTACGTAAAACAGAACAACATTTCACAAAATTCTGCAAAAAGCAACAATAGTCCGTTAAATTTGTGCATACGTCTGAAACAATAATCATTTTCTAAATGTTCTTGTTTGTTGAGGAAATAAATTTTGACTTACAATATAAAGATACATATAATATTTACAATTTTGCAAAATAACATTTAAATTTTTTTAACTAAAACATGAAAAAACTGAAATAAAACACCATTACTGCGATCTAAATGATGACATACTGTTTTCAAAATGGCCGACATATGGTCTACGTCTGGCTCATTTAAACTAATTTTGACCAAATATATTGTTGTTTCTTTGTGTCATACAGCAGAAAATACTTATATGTTACAGCTAATGACAATGTTTGTACCATAAGTTTTATGTGTTGTTTTCTTTCTTGCTTCAAAGTGTTAAGTACCGTGAACTAAGAGGAGCACAGTATATCTGGTAGGATGTGAACGCATAGTTGTGAGGGGCAATTGGTGAACAGTCAACGGCATAAACCACTCTGCAACGGACCATTGTGCTTGCAATTATTTACTGGCTTAAATCTTATTAATAAGTACTTTTCATATTTCAACTTAACACTACTTTTTACAAAGTGACTCTTGCATAAAAAAATATTTCAGATCTTCACGTCTTTAATTTGTTTGCAATTTTAAACTAAAAGAAAAAAATGGGTAGTAAAATTTTTAAATGTGCTGGACTAAGCTGAAATACAAAGATTCATCGCCTTTTCAGCATCCATGTGCTGAAATATTCACCAGCTTTATAACATTCACAGTTTATATAAAATACTGAGCCAAAATGAAAAATTGACACGACCAGATTTTTAATATTGTTTCTAAGGCAATGTCTTGAGCTGCTCGCTGTGCATGGATTCATCAGCGAACAGAAAATACGTCTAACCGTTTGTCTGTAATGTTAACGATGTCTGACTTACCTTTGAGCAAAAACAATTTAAGAAAATCAACATTAAGATAAATTTATATAGATTTTTAACGAAAGAAAAAACAATTCATGTAACAATTAAATTGTTATATGCCTGATTCATGAAATGACTTATTTCGCAGCTTTTAGCACGGTGTGACCATATTAACTTCGTGATTAACGACGTAAGGACTATTTTGCATATTTTGACATTTATTTGGTTATTTACGTGGATGGAAAGTGCAGTTTGTAAAAAGTAAATTACACACATGTACTTTCTTTATTGACTCGATAATTGTTTTACTTTTATTACATTTTCATAACTTTCATGAAAGTGATGCATCTTGCTGTTATGTTACATGCATTTTATATATGAAACCTTGCCTTGTATAACATATATTGCAAACGTCTAAGTGATTCTGGATCATGCCTCGTATGTAGAAATTATCACTGACACGGTCCTGACCGCACCTTGCGAGACCAATGTTACTTTTTAGTATCCTTTAACATTTACATGTAAACACAACTGGTTTGATTCAATTTTCCACGTGAATAGGAAACAGAATAGGAAACAAAATCGTATAGAGATACTATTAAGTATCATCAGTTGAAGGTGTATGACTTTTTACATTTATCTGGAAATAGAATTGTTGGGTCAGATGCAAAATTCTTGTTATATTGATAAAAGTTACTAAGGCATGACAATTGTCTCGAAAGAGGGATGTGGGGTGATAGGATCTTAACCTTTCGGTTCTGTGAAAATCATTATTTAAAGCAAACTAGAATTTGGTCGTGAATTAGTAAGCAAACGAACGCAACTTGAAAGCAAATGTTTTCAAACGGTGGCATCGTATTTGATTTTGGCCTGCTATAGTCGTCTGATCGTGCCTTTCCTTAAATTTTGAAAAGTCCGAAGATTTTGGATTTTAATTAGTGTAAAGTATAAGCTACCAACAGCATAGGACCTTGTTTAGATTACACATATTTTAAAAAAAATATGTATAAAGCGTTATCCCTCGGAAGCATTAATCACAAAAAAAATTGACATGAAAACTGCAGACTCGGTTTGATTGCGTCTGTACGTGCAACATGCCTCACGCCTTTTATAGCACCCGTTTGAGTGGTACTGAACATTTTACAGCTGCCACCAGCATTTGATACTTGTGTTGTGATGTATAAAAACCTTGGTAAAGTGTGATCCTTCGGAAGCATAAATAACAAAAAATTTACATGAAAATTGCAGACTCGGTTTGATTGAGTCTGTACAAAAGGGATAATGAAAAGGTACAACACGTACCCTGGTTTGGCTGTATTTCAGTGGCAAAGGTATTTGACTTTCCGTTCCAGTAGGTTAAGAGTATAATGCTTTACAGTTTTGGTAACGAACAATAATGGTTTAAGTGAGTATAAATATGCTCTGGGCAAAATGTTCAATGTTTCGGAGATTATTTGTAAAATGGTTTTACAGGTTTATTACACTTCTACGAGTTGTTTCTACGCGCATATTTCAAGAACGCTATTTGTATGGTGCCCTATGCTTTGTATATAAAAAATTATTTTGAAATTGAATAAAAGGATATATTTGTCACAATATGGACTACGATGGAACACTGCAGGCTGATCACAACTACCATAAAAACAAAGCACAACTCAGTACAAACTATTTAACATTTTATTTACAAAAATAAATGATTATTTATAATGAAAGTAAATGGTATGAATGAATGAAAAGAAAAGAAAATAAATAAAAGTTCCGTGTCAAGTTTCTAATGTCCTTCCGAATAGCACTTTTTCCCGGTGGCGAAACTCAAAACAAATATTCAATGATGCTCGAGATGTGACCCATCCAAAACAGAAAGATCGATTCTGTACTGTCTCCAAGACTGCGTCGCTACGTCACAATCTCCACTATCGTCGCTTTGTTGAACACATGCGTGATTCAAAATTGAGGGCGAATCCTCCGAGTAGAAGCTACAAAATATAAAACACAGTAAATATCCATGGTACACAAATATAAGGGTATAAGTATGTCCCTTGGAATAGCCGGAACGTTGTCGAATTCTATAAACAAAGCTTCTAAAAATATAATGTCCCTTATGGTACGCCATACACACTGGTAAAATAAATTTAACGTTGATTATATATCGTAGCACGTTGTAAGATATATAAGATATATGAAGCCAGACCGGATGCCTTCTAAATACACCGCTATCAATGATAATAAACAGATTACCAATATCCAAGTAATGAATGAAACACTAGAGTCATAAATCTACAGAAGACGAAAAATTAGAGAACAAAAAAGTATACTGTCAGAATGCAAAATAAAATTTTTATAAAACGAATTTGTAATAAAAAATCTAACTGAATTACGATCTTCTGAAATAACAAAAATTTACTAAATAAAACAGCAAGAAAGGAAAACAAAACCTTGCGCAAGCTTAGAAATTTACACAACAAGAATAAACCTGTCTGTCATAATGACCTTGTTTCGTCTTATCCATCTATATGCGAGTCCCCAAAGAAGATTTAAAATTCGTTCAGTATATAAGCATAGTTACACTGCGTGGAAAGCGTGAAACATAAACTCTCACGATTTTCTTGCATTCCAGAACGCATGCATAACAAAATATAAATCCGAAAACTTACATTAAACACAGAAAAATCCTCTTACCTTCAAAGTCTTAAGTATTTTATTGCAAACTTGATATTAATTGGGAATTTAAAAAAAAAATCATGTTGAGGGCTTTCACTGGGTACAAACAAGGCACATCAAGGTGCGGGTCCGCATATGACCTCCGAGTGACTATGCAACTAAACTTTCATTACGAATTCATTGTTTCACATATTCATTATTAGATCTTGTCTTTCGGCCTTTTGAAAACATGTTAATACAGCCTCCTAGTGTTTCTCTGCTGTAAACATATCGTATCCAATGTTAATAGTAAGGACTATTTTGCATATTTTGACATTTATTTGGTTATTTACGTGGATGGAAAGTGCAGTTTGTAAAAAGTAAATTACACACATGTACTTTCTTTATTGACTCGATAATTGTTTTACTTTTATTACATTTTCATAACTTTCATGAAAGTGATGCATCTTGCTGTTATGTTACATGCATTTTATATATGAAACCTTGCCTTGTATAACATATATTGCAAACGTCTAAAGTGATTCTGGATCATGCCTCGTATGTAGAAATTATCAACTGACACGGTCCTGACCGCACCTTGCGAGACCAATGTTACTTTTTTAGTATCCTTTAACATTACATGTAAACACCAAACTGGTTTGATTCAATTTTTCCACGTGAAATAGGAAACAGAATAGGAAAACAAAAAATCGTATAGAGATACTATTAAGTATCATCAGTTGAAGGTGTATGACTTTTTACATTTATCTGGAAATAGAATTGTTGGGTCAGATGCAAAATTCTTGTTATATTGATAAAAGTTACTAAGGCATGACAATGTGTCTCGAAAGAGGGATGTGGGGTGATAGGATCTTAACCTTTCGTTCTGTGAAAATCATTAATTTAAAGCAAACTAGAATTTGGTCGTGAATTAGTAAGCAAACGAACGCAACTTGAAAGCAAATGTTTTCAAACGGTGGCATCGTATTTGATTTTGGCCTGCTATAGTCGTCTGATCGTGCCTTTCCTTAAATTTTGAAAAGTCCGAAGATTTTGGATTTTTTAATTAGTGTAAATATAAGCTACCAACACAGCATAGGACCTTGTTTAGATTACACATATTTTAAAAAAAAATATGTATAAAGCGTTATCCCTCGGAAAGCATTAATCACAAAAAAAATTGACATGAAAACTGCAGACTCGGTTTGATTGCGTCTGTACGTGCAACATGCCTCACGCCTTTTATAGCACCCGTTTGATGGTAACTGAACATTTACAGCTGCCACCAGCATTTGATACTTGTGTTGTGATGTATAAAAACCTTGGTAAAGTGTGATCCTTCGGAAGCATAAATAACAAAAAATTTACATGAAAATTGCAGACTCGGTTTTGATTGAGTCTGTACAAAAGGGATAATGAAAAGGTACAACACGTACCCTGGTTTGGCTGTATTTCAGTGGCAAAAGGTATTTGACTTTCCGTTCCAGTAGGTTAAGAGTATAATGCTTTACAGTTTTGGTAACGAACAATAATGGTTTAAGTGAGTATAAATATGCTCTGGGCAAAATGTTCAATGTTTCGGAGATTATTTGTAAAATGGTTTTACAGGTTTATTACACTTCTACGAGTTGTTTCTACGCGCATATTTCAAGAACGCCTATTTGTATGGTGCCCTATGCTTTGTATATAAAAAATTATTTTGAAATTGAATAAAAGGATATATTTGTCACAATATGGACTACGATGGAACACTGCAGGCTGATCACAACTACCATAAAAACAAAGCACAACTCAGTACAAAACTATTTTAACATTTTATTTTACAAAAATAAATGATTATTTATAATGAAAGTAAATGGTATGAATGAATGAAAAGAAAAGAAAATAATAAAAGTTCCGTGTCAAGTTTCTAATGTCCCTTCCGAATAGCACTTTTTCCCGGTGGCGAAACTTCAAAACAAATATTCAATGATGCTCGAGATGTGACCCATCCAAAACAGAAAGATCGATTCTGTACTGTCTCCAAGACTGCGTCGCTACGTCACAATCTCCACTATCGTCGCTTTGTTGAACACATGCGTGATTCAAATTGAGGGCGAATCCTCCGAGTAGAAGCTTACAAAATATAAAACACAGTAAATATCCATGGTACACAAATATAAGGGTATAAGTATGTCCTTGGAATAGCCGGAACGTTGTCGAATTCTATAAACAAAGCTTCTAAAAATATAATGTCCCTTATGGAACGCCATACACACTGGTAAAATAAATTTAACGTTGATTATATATCGTAGCACGTTGTAAGATATATAAGATATATGAAGCCAGACCGGATGCCTTTCTAAAATACACCGCTATCAATGATAATAAACAGATTACCAATATCCAAGTAATGAATGAAACACTAGAGTCATAAATCTACAGAAGACGAAAAATTAGAGAACAAAAAAGTATACTGTCAGAATGCAAAATAAAATTTTTATAAAACGAATTTGTAATAAAAAATCTAACTGAATTACGATCTTCTGAAATAACAAAAATTTACTAAATAAAACAGCAAGAAAGGAAAACAAAACCTTGCGCAAGCTTAGAAATTTACACAACAAGAATAAACCTGTCTGTCATAATGACCTTGTTCGTCTTATCCATCTATATGCGAGTCCCCAAAGAAGATTTAAAATTCGTTCAGTATATAAGCATAGTTTACACTGCGTGGAAAGCGTGAAACATAACTCTCACGATTTTCTTGCATTCCAAGAAACGCATGCATAACAAAATATAAAATCCGAAAACTTACATTAAACACAAAAGAAAAATCCTCTACCTTCAAAAAGTCTTAAGATATTTTATTGCAACTTGATATTAATTGGAATTTAAAAAAAAAAATCATGTTGAGGGCTTTCACTGGGTACAAACAAGAGCACATCAAGGTGCGGTGTCCGCATATGACCTCCGAGGACTATGCAACTAAAACTTTCATACGAATTCATTGTTCACATATTCATTATTAGATCTGTCTTTCGGCCTGTTGAAAACATTTAATACAGCCTCCTAGTGTTTCTCTGCTGTAAACATATCGATCCAATGTTTGAATCTTCAATTGTATATATCGTTAAAATAACCAAAACTGATGAAATTTCAATAAGGCTGCGTTTAGCTGTTGTATCAACCATTCTAGGTTGAAATAATTACAGGAAGTCAATTTTTCACTTTCAAACTTTACTTACCTCTAAATGACACGTATAAGAAACTGTAAAATTGCAAACACAGGACAGTTGATGCCTTGAAGGACACTTGTATGCAAATTTTAAACAAAATTCAACGTATTATTTATGGAGTTATCGACATTTTTGTAATAAACTGTTGCTTAGAAGGGTTCTTTTTTTAGAAATTGAAGAGAACTCAAAATAATAAATAATATCATCATTATTGAAAAATATTTTCCTATTGATCATTGGTAAGAAACAAATAATAGCATTCAAGGTAAACAAATTACACGAGAAAAAATGATGTTTCTACACAAAAACATTCTTTAATATGTAACCCACATTAAACACTAAATTTTACCATTACCTATCTAAAAAGCCTTGTTCAAAATATCCCTTAAAAATTATACCGCAAATGAGGGCTGTTTTCAAAGTTTGTCTAAATTTTTTAAAAGGTATATTTGGTTTAGGATCTTGAAAATATAAAATACTTTGACCCTGTATTTTTTATTAGACTTTTAGAATATCTGATATTGCAATAATTTGGCATTATTTACCCAATAAGTACATACAATTAAAATATAAATTAGAATTAAACATTTCTCTTTTCCAGAAGGGATATATGAAAGAAACATGAATAATATTAAAAAAAAGGAAACGAAAAGGGCTTCAGTTTCAATGCAGTAGCCAATTTGAATAATCTTCAAAGTGGAGGTAATGCATTATGTGTTCTACCTTAACGCCCTTCAGTTTCAATAATACTAGCCAATTTGAATACTTTTCAAAGCGGAGGTATTGCATTAGGGGTGGTCTACCTTAACTTTGCTATATCGCTATCGAGGGTTAGCCTTGTGAAGTAGAATATAAAAGTGAAAACAATTATCACAATCGCAAAAGGTTAAGTTATCATGATTTCTTTCTGTACAACGACATTTTAAAGATCCTGTAACACAATTTTTTATGGTTTTATGATCATATATATGATGCTCAATTAAGATTTATAAATTTTGTAAGTTCAAAAAGCATTATTTTATTAAAGATATTACCGAAATTTAACATTTCATGTAAATAAAAGGAGGTAATAAAAGATTAATTTTTTTATAAAGTCTAAGTCAAATTCAAATTTCAATAAGAATTGAATGCATATATTTTAATGATTACATATAATGTGTGCAAATATTTGCAGTACATATTTTACATATTCTTCGATGTTTGAATTTTTTTTATAAACATAATTATATACATATATATATATAACTTCACTTAAGTTAGGTATATAACCTCATTTACAGCATACAGGATTTTTAAGAAAAAAAAGAAGGAAAAAAGAAAAGAAACGAAACAAAAAAATAAAAATAAAATAAAAACTAACAGAAACTAAATATGGATGAATGGATTATCCTTTACAAATTTAGTGGTAGTATACCTTAAACTTAAATATGATAATGCGCTTTAGATATGATTTTATTTCCAGACTTATAAATTGTTTGTTTTCAACAATGCTATAAGATCCTACCATGAATCGAAAAGGACTATCAGATGACAGTGACTGACTTGTAAGTGTTTCGTGATTTATTTGGACTACTTTCGTTTTCAAAGGTCATTTACCATAGAAAAAGGTTTACAATTGAAAAAGTTAATAAATACATATAATTGACAGTTAATTGGATTAAAGGTATGTGTAACAATTTCCCCCACTTTTCTACTTTCCTATCGCTTGTTACCATAAATATTATCAAATATTATTGTTGATATTTAATCTTCAAAATGATCTAAATAATTGACCCACTTCTTAGGAGTGTTATTAAACATGTTTTTTTCCGTCTGAAAAGAAACGTTTATATTTTAATTTTCATTCTTTAAATATATTATTAATAAGTTAGTTATTGTTACATTTTATAGCGCACTAAAAACATTTTATGATTATTCAGCAAGCATGTAGGCCTATTGTAAAGTATTAAATAACTATATAGATATTATAATAACAAAATTACGGAAACGTTTAAGGGCCTTTATTTAGGACGATCATTAGGTGGAAGACTACTGATATTTTTTCGATTTAATACGATGTTTTAACAGATATCAATTTATATATTCACAAAGACAAGACCATTTGTTGTTATTCTTAGTTACTTGTCTCAAAATGCTTGAAGTTTTTGTATAGGCGATTTTTTGACAAATAACCCTTTTTTACAAAAGAAGAAAAGATACCTTTTCGCATAGACAAATCAGCAAACATATTTCCAGAAAAGAAATTGCGAAATAAACGTTTTTTGTTAATCTTTGTTATTGAAATACATTGATTTGCGTTAATTAAAACGTCTTATTAAGTTAATCGAATTAAAATCTGTCGACTAACACATTATGATCTCACTTACTGGAGACACTTTAACGTTTCCGTACCAGATATATCTTGGCTAGTTTAAAGCATCACTTAGCTTGTTACATATCTGATAGATATCTCGTCAAATTAAACAATCTTGTAAGATAAATGTATGTAAATAAATTAATACTTTATTTCTATTGCTTTATTTGTAATGATATAAATGTTTGGATTCGTTTGACAATATTTAACTATAATAAGGACGATGTAAGTGTAGAATCTAATTTAAAAAACTTTTCCCCCACTTTTCTACTTTTCCTATCGCTTGTTACCATGAATATTATCAAATATTATTCTTGATATTTAATCTTCAAAATGATCTATATCATTGACCCACTTCTTACGGGTGTTATTAAAAATGTTTTTCTTTCCCTCTAAAATGAAACGTTTATCTATTTTTTTCGTTCTTTTAAATTTATTATTAATATTATTGTTACATTTTATCGCGCACTAAAATATATATCGAATTAGTTTCCCATTACTTTCAGAACATTACTTTCTCGAGCCTTTGACACCTGTCTTATTTATATATATAAGTTTTCTTTACATTTCTATCCTCATATAATGTTATATGTTAATGTTACCAAAGAGCGCTAACAAAGTGTAAAACAATGTGAAGTTTTTGTCTAGTTGCTCAGTAAAGAGTATGCATAGAAACAAGCTGCTCTATTTATGCATATAGATAAGATGCATATAACAGAACATCGAGATCTGTGGTCAGCCAGAATAATGATTACATAAAATGACTGTTTGCCATGGGGAATGATCATACCAAATAAAACAAGTAGAGATTTTGATTCTAAAGCATCAAGTCGCCGGATAGAAAATGACTGTATTATCATAAATATAAAAAAATATCAGTTTAATTAACGGAAAAGAGGAACAATATGTTGAGTAACTGTTTATTCACAATAAAACATCATATATGAAGCAAACTTGCTTAGTAATATTGTCAAGGAACTGCTTTGATTATTAAATAAGCAAGTATTTCGTTAGTTTACGTAACTTATTATGATTTATGCTAAATATTTTATTGATAGTATAGATCTCGATATTAAATCAATTAATATTGCTCGATGGCCTATACAGGTGGTAAGTAGGACGAAGTTGTGACCTAGAAGGCCAAATTCGAATCTTTGAAAATCCCTTTTGCAGTTTTCATAAAACTATTTTTTTATTATTTCTTTTAACTATATGAAACATAAGTTGATAAATCGTGTTTCATTTCTAGCATTTTTTCTTATTTCATAATTTTGATTTGGCGAGTGATATTCTTGTAATTCTACTTGTAATTCTACCTTATACATATACCGTTATACCAGACATCGAAATCCGTTTTGTATGTATCAGAATCCTATAATTACCGCCAAATAATCAAAGGTCATCGAATATTTGAAAATATCTATGTTTAAATTATTGCATGAAACAATGCAATTCTACCGTAAAAGTGGTATCTGCATAAATAATTTTTTTTTGCGCTATCGAAAAAATAAATTATTTAGTTGAAATCAATATTCCTGTCGGAACATACGATATAGTAAACGTTTAATTGCCTTTCAGTTCGGTAAAATATTAACAAAAAGATATTTTATTAGTTTTCTTTATTGTGTATCTAATACGATCCGTCATACCGTTTTGGTAACCTGCGCGACGGAAATCGACGGAATATAACGAAGACGATGATTACCACTATTTACTTAATTTTACCCATGAAATATGGTGCTATATCAGTCAAATATATTTCATATTTTTTAAAAATAAATATGGAATAAAAATATGAAATTGGGCGGAGTCAAAACTCATATTTATTTAAAGGGACTTCTTTCGCCATTTTGTATGAAACATCTGATAAATACAAAACAACTTTTTGTTGAATTTTGCTTTGAAAACTATCTAGAATGATAGAAAATGGTCTAACTGAGAAAATAAATCCGAACACCAATATCTTTATTCAGTTATTAACGCTGAACATACGTTTAATGAGCTGTTTACGTGACGTCACAATGTAGCGCCAAATATCGCGTGCAAAACAAGATGCAATAATATATTACTGCGCGCTGTACAATTGCAGTTGCGTAGCAAGCAATGAGGTTCGTAACCATTTTTCTTTGATAATGAAATTAAATAAAAAGGTTATTTTTTTCGTTTTTCGTGAAATATGAAATATATTTTCACTCAACATGATACAATGCCACATATTTTCACTCGCCGTCCCGGCTCGTGAAAATATATGGCATTTTATCATGTTTCGTGAAAATATATTCCATATTTCACTCAAACGAAAAAATACCCTCTTATTTTTTCAATAAATGTGCCTTTTTAGCATAAATCTATTTTGTGATGTTCAACCTAAACTAAACTATTGAACGTTGACAGAAAGGGCCAAGTTTAACCCTTTACCAAGAAAAAATGAAAAGGCTTTGAAAATTTATTTAATGTGCTAATTATGATTATACAAACCTTTCTAATGATATAAAATATGTACCTGATTAATGGAAGATAACTTTGTAATTATTTATACATTTGCATCCAATTAGCCGCCATACCTTTTTCCAACTAGTATGTCTTATCAGCAATCTGTTACTATTAATAGATTCTATAACACTAACATACAACGTGTAGTCACGTGATTCTTACAATAGAACAGGGAGAATCTGTTTATAATTAGATAAAATAATTAAATATAATAGGTCTCATCATATATAAACAACCAAAGAACTTAAATGTGTCATTTCAAATATCATTCATGATTTATCAACCATAAAATAGCAACGCTTGACACTTAGAAAAAAAGTAAAAGTATCCCTAAATTCAATGACTGGTCCATAGGGATACGTTATTAATTAATTTTATGAAAATTGCAATGTTGCTTTTTAAGATGTCAATATTTGTATATTTCATTTCATTTAGCAACGTTACTTTATTTTTGAATTTTTAAGATTAGGAAAAATAAATGTGGTCTTTAATTGTTCAGTAATTGATTTGCTTTTATATTCAGATTTTAAGGCCTTCTCCTACCATAGATATAATATTAAACTGTTACAAATATAGTCGCCGGTTTCTACCGGCGACTAATAAGATGGGGCTTATTCTTTTTCCATTTATCGTGTGAACAAGGTTAACAGTCAGCTTGTACGTACATACTGAACAACCCTATCACAGGATGGTCCCCACAAATGGCTACAACTTAGTCAAAAATCAAAGTCTGATATATGGGCATTTGAAAATGATTTTCTCCTTATTTAATCTTAAAGACATGTATCAAGTTTAAAGTGAATGCTTTCAGTGGTGTCAAAAAGTTGCATGTAAAACTTAAACAAGGAATTTTCTAAGTTTAAAAAGTTCAAATATATCTCTGCGCACCACTTAATTATCTTGTTCCTACGTATAAGTAACTCGTAGCCACGACATAGTATTTCGTGCGCACCACTTAATTAATTATCTCATTCCTACGACTTCGTTACTCGTGGCCACGACATACTATCTCTTGCGCACTACTTAAATATCTCGTGCACACGGCTTAATGACTCGTGGCCACGACATAGTATCTCGTGCGCACAAGATAAATAAAAACACATACATGTCATCTTACCGTAGATTACACTTTAAGTAAACGTCTTATACCCTTTTGAATACGTTTTGTTATGAATGCGCGATATCGATGATATGCAAATAGTGCATTTTTTAACTAATTGTGCGTAACTTTATACACCACAAATAAAAGCATTACGCAGATGTTATCTATGTATTTGTTCTGATTGTTATTGTAAAATTTGAAATTTAGCTTTTACAAAAAATGTTTGAGACTCTATGCGCTGCAAAGATCATAGATATAATAAATTATTCGAAACTGTCATGAAATAAGCTTCTACATTGCCTGTTGTTTCCATACAATACCAATAAAGTCTGGTAATTTAAAAAGGTCAAAGTTATAATGATACTCATGACAAAGAAATATACGATATATTGATATACACGATTATTGAGAAGTTTATTGACAAACGATTGCCTACATTTATTTATTCATTTACTATAACCATCTATTCATATTCACAGACTTTCAATCACAAACATTAAAACATACCCTACATGAATAGCTAGCTATTTTATACTGGAAATCAAAGTTAAAGGAGGGTAACTTCAAAGTTAATGTTACGTCAGCCTATGTGAAGAATCGACTGGTAAATAGCAGATGAAGTGCTTTTTATCCGGAGAGAACTCATTCAATGTCTGAGAAGTATGTCATGCTTTGTTAGAGGAACATGTTAATGAGACTATGATAGTCATTCTCGCTTAAATAATTTTGTCGTACTTATTCCATTGGGTAACACGACTATAATTGTGGCATTTGTATATAGCAATAGAATATTCTGACACTGGTTCATTATAACAATAAATATAAATATAATAAAAAGAGTTTACACAAATTATGTTGTGACGTTTGTATTGGGAATGCTTTACTTACAGTTATACAAGTAATAAACATTGATAGCTATTTTCAATATATATACAGTGTGTAATCATATCTATTTTCAGAACTTATTTCAAATGGTGATGAGAGAATCTATTATGCATTTGATTTTATTTAAAGATTGAAGAATGGTACCAGTTGGTTTTCATGCGTTCTTTTCTTTACTAGTAAAAGTAATGCAGTTTTGAAGTACCAGTCGACCTGAGTATCAGAATAAACAAGCAATTATCATAGTATTGCAAGCAATCCATAAGTCCCCTACCGGTAAGAGCCCAAGCAACATTCTGAAGGGCCATTGGCCATTCACTTATGTTCCTATTTTAAGTAAATTTGTTGAAAAAGTTCTTTAAAAGTGATCACAGGAAACAGTTTTTATGTACAGACAGACGGACTGAAGGACACTCTAAAGTTATTTTTTTAACATCCCTGTTATCAAAATATAACATTTTTAAAATCCTATCATGATTGAAGAAGTTGGAGTAAAAATTACCAATTTCTCAAAAAAAAATCTAAGTTCAAAAGGGGCATAATTCTGGAAATAGTCTTGCTAGAGTATTGAACACTCACAAATGTTGAGTGATAATAAGAAACATTTATATGAAGTTTGAAGTAGATACATTCAGAAAAAGAAGTTATTAAAGAAAAAAACAATGTTTTATCATGAAAATTTTAAGTTCAAG
>NW_026855175.1:0-26014 GCF_026571515.1 Ruditapes philippinarum | reverse complement strand
TAAGGAGATATTTTTCAATTTACTCTTAACCTTTTAAGTCTCATGATCTTTAAGTCATCATTACCTTTTAAGTATCAGTGATTTTAAGTCATCAGTTACCTTTTTAGTCATCAGTGATCTTTAAGTCATCAATATATTTGGAGTATTATTCAACTTATAAATTAAGTGATTTATTGGAGCTTGGATTATTAATTATTCTTGTGGATTTTATTGTGGGAACTTATAAAAGGATCATTCCAGGATCAGACTAGACATTTGTAATTTTTATTTGGACTTCAGGTATTTGTAAAGTTATTTGTTATTTTATTTTTCTTTAATAATTTTTCTGTAATAAATTTGTTATTGTTACAAGTTTGTTGCTGGCTTTTCTTTCTCGTTACGCCTGGCTCGTAACAATATTATACATTATTCTAGACGTAACAGAAGAATATTCCTGACCTAAGACGAGGAGCCCAAGCCAGAGCCATCCATAGAAGATACTATATACCAATTTTATTGTTTGTGAAATGTATATTTAATAAATAGTTGTGTTAATCTTATTTCAGGTGTCCGTATCTTTTAGTCCTTGTGTCCCTATTTTCCCTTATCCATTTACGTGTGTTTGAGAAGAACCCACGTGTCGATATTGAAGTGTGTCCGGGCTAGCAGACCCCGGGTACGTTTCAACTGGTGTCAGAAGTGGGATTCCAATGATTTTATGAGATTTATATAATTTTCCAGATTGATCCATCATCAACCATTAACAGTTGTCTGCTTTACCATTACAGGGAAATAACCAGGAGACCAAGAGACAGAACATTTTATTATTTATGTATCATAGTTCATTTCATTTGCTGATCCAGATTTTTGATCTTCCAAGGTGCTGACCATTCAATCAAACAAGTTTACTTGTTGGTTGGATGCATGATTATAGCCTTATTTGAATGCCCATTGCTGACTGCATTCTTGTCTGGCCAACCTGAAAGCAGAAAGGAATAGACATTATACATTACACCTAGTTTTATTATTTTTATTATAAATAGCACATAGAATAATTATTACCAACCTTGATATTGCTATTCGTTACCAGATGGCACAAAATCAAATTGATATGGACATTGATGTCCATGTAGACCATACAAATACAGATAGAGATGATTCTTTATCTCAAGACTCAGACTATTCAAGACCAGCCTCTTTGGCACAAGACAATATTAGCCAATCTGAAGCTAAAATGCTTGAGATTGCTACACAAATGAAAAATGCTCTCACTTCAATGGGAGAAGCTGTAGACCAGAGACTTAAAAACATAGAAAGAAGACAAGATATATTTGAAAATAGAAATTCAAATTCTACTGACATACCTAGTAGTAATTTATCTTATGATGACCAGACCTCTTCATATAGAATGTCAAATACAAACACTATCAAAGTGAAACCTCCAACTTTTGATGGTACTGAAGACTTGAATGAATTTTTAATATCATTCCAAATTTGTAGTGATTTAAATAATTGGAACATTAGATCCAAAGGATTATGCCTAGCTAGCTGTTTAAAAGGTGATGCCCGATCAATGTTGACTGAGATTGATACAAGAGACCATTGTGACTATAAACTGCTAGTTGACCTACTTAACCAACGTTATGGTCCAGCCAATAGAACAGACATTTTTAAAGCCAAACTTAAAACCAGAGTAAAACAAAAAGGGGAGACAATTTCTCAATTGTCACAAGATATATACAGACTGACCAGAAACACTTATGCCAGTGCTTCTAAAGAAGTAATTGAGGCCATAGCCTTAGATCATTTTATTGATGCTATTACAGACTCAGAGATTAGATTAAGACTAAAGGAAATATCACCAAAAACCCTATTAGAAGCTGAACAAGCAGCTATTAGATTAGAGGCTTTCCGTACAGCAGACAAACAAAGAAATAAATTAGTAGCATCAGTCACTGACCCAGAACAGGAAAGAAAATACCTAAAACTTGATACCATTTGCAAATCATTAGAGTCAATTAATAGAGACTTAAATGACCTTAAAAGAGATCAATCTAACAGATCCATGACAAATAGACAACATGTTCCAAACAATCATTTCCAGAGATCTAGACAAAACTTGCCCAGATATAGTAATAACAATCAGACATACAATGCCCACAGTAACAGAAATAATAGAAATGAAAACTCCACAAGAAGACAAAATTATAATCAGTCGGGAAACGCCAACCAATCGACCTGGTGGCACACAAGTCGATACAATCATAAGGGCCGACAATCCAATCATTAAGTGAGACCGAAATTGACCATGGTTTTTTATAAATTGTCGCATTCGAACTAGAAAACTTACAGCACTCATTGACACAGGCTCGAATGTTACAATATTGAAGACTTCCGAATTTGAACAGCTATCATCCGACTTTAAAATTTAAGTTGAACCTGTAAATATACAGTTTGTTACAGACACAGGTGAAACATCACACTTTCATGGGAAGACAAAATTGACTATAGATATAGGTGGTAATGTCTTTCAACATGAAGTACTGATAGCAGACATAAAAACTGATGTTATTTTAGGCAGAGACTTTCTATTTAGCAATGGATGTGATATTTTACTAAGCCAAATGAAACTGATAATAAATGGTCAGAAAATAGATTGTTTCTTACATGAAAGTTCCATTAAACCAATGTGTGCCAGAATAGCTACCACTGAATTTATAGAAATTCCTCCACAAACAGAAATCATAGCCAACGTTAAACCTATTGATCCATTTGATAGATATCAAACCTCTATAATTGAAGGAAAGTTAGATTTTATTGACCGCAGTGGAATACTAGTAGGAAAAGTACTTGTTGACCCTTTTGATGAAATTATCCCTGTTAGATTAGCAAATATTTTTGATGAACCTTTAAAGATAAATAAATGTACTGTAATTGGAAATTTGTGCCCGACCGAGGTTGTACCTTCTGAATGTGTCCAAGAAATAGGCACCGGGGAGACAACTCAAAACATTCATGATATCCCTTCTTATCTTGAAGAAACTTACAAAAGAGGTTGTAAAGAACTGTCAAATGACCAGAAGTTAAAGTTTAAAGAGCTCTTGATTAAAAATCAAGATATATTTTCCAAAAACTCCACTGATATAGGTTTTACTAAACTTGTAGAATATACAATTGATACTGGGAATAGCCCACCTGTTCGTACACCACCATATAGATTACCCTTAGAGAAAAGAAAAATTGCAGAACAAGAAATTACAAAATTACTTGACCAAGGTATTATAGAACCATGTAGTTCTCCATGGCTTTCTCCACTTATTTTAGTACCAAAACCAGATGGAAGTACCAGAGTTGTGATAGATTATAGAAAAATAAATACCAAGATAAAATATGATAGTCATCCTCTCCCTAGAATTGATTCCTGTTTAGAAGCTTTAGCTAATAATAAATATTTCAGTTCTCTAGACATGAAACAAGCTTTTCACCAAATAGGAATATCTGAGAAAGACAAACCTAAAACTGCCTTTTCCTTTGGCTCTAATACTTATATGTATACAAGAATGCCTTTTGGGATGAGTACATGCCCTGCAGTATTTGAAAGACTTATGGAAAAATGTTTTGCTGGATTAGCTTACAATATATGCCTTATATACTTAGATGACCTTTTATGTTACAGCAAAAACTTTGATGACCACCTGATACATTTAGATAAGATGTTCCAGAGAGTACGAGACGCAAATCTCAAACTTAGCCCTAGTAAATGTAATTTCTTTCAGAAAATAGTTTCTTCCCTAGGACATCAGATCAGTGAGAATGGAATTCAACCTTGCCCAAAAAAAGTCAAAGCAGTAACTGAATGGCCGACACCAACAAATACCAGAGAAGTTAGATCTATTGTAGGTTTATGCTGACCGTTCCAAGGCGGCGCCCCACTGTGTTCCTCAGATGTATGTCTATGTTGTTTCATACTGTTTTGGTGACACTTTTACTTGTGTCCCTTGTTGTTTTCTCGTCTACGGTAAGTATCTTCCCCATTGCCTCTAGTTTTTATTTCTTTGATTACCCCCCCCCCCCCCTCCCCCCGGTCTCCTGTCCCCTTCCCCTTTGTGGGCCTATTATTATTTCTTTGAATTCCTAATCAGTTACAAATTATTTATCATTTAATGATTAACGTGTCGTTGCCCTGTCCTTTTTATGTTTGGGGTCCGCCTGGGCTCCTTGCCATTGGTTCTTGTTGCTGGGTCATATGGGGGTTGCGTTCATTGAACGCCGCCTTTCCTTGTTGATCTTGTTTTTCATATTTTAGCTAGTTTTTACAGGAAAATGATACCAGGCTTTGCAGAGATAGCAAAACCTTTACACAGACTTACAGAAAAAGGACAAACTTTTATATGGAATAATGAATGTCAAAATTCCTTTCAGAAACTGAAGGAGCTCTTAACAAGTGCTCCTGTGTTAGCATATCCTGTCCAGGGACAACCATATACTTTAGAATGTGATGCAAGTAAATTTTCTATAGGCTCGGTGTTAAACCAAGTACAAGATGGAGAACAAAAAGTTATAGGTTATTATTCCAGATGCCTGACGAGAACCGAAAGAAATTATTGTACCACGAGAAGAGAATTACTTAGTATTATATGTAGTATTAGACATTTCCATCATTTCCTATATGGAGCCCATTTTACTGTTATAACTGACCATGGTAGTCTCAAATGGTTATTGAGATTTAATAAAAATTGTGAAGGACAACTAGCACGTTGGCTAGAAATATTAGGCCAATATGATTTTTCAGTCCAATATAGACCTGGAAAAATTTCTTTAAATAGTGATGCCCTTAGCCGTAGACCATGTACAGATGACAAATGTAAATACTGCACCCGTGTTGAAGAAATTTACCTTGAAAGTTGTGACTCCCTATCAACAATTCCTTTAACTAAAGAAATGCCTCAAATTACTGAGTTAGTATGTGCCACTGAATCAAGTGAACCTATTCCCGGATGTAGTACTGATGAAACTTCCATAGACAGTTTACAAAATATTTCAGATTTTCAAAAACAAGACCCCAAACTCTCTATAATTAGACAGTGGGTCAATGACAAACAAAAGCCTGCTTGGCAGGATATATCCAAGTTTGATGAAGAAATAAAGTATTACTGGCAAAACTTTGACCGTTTACAAACATGCAATGACATACTTTACATGACTGAAGAAGCTAACATTTTGAAACCAAGTCCAATCCTAATTATAGTACCACACACATTAAGACAAATCATATTTGACCAATTACACAGCAGTGTCACCGCTGGACATTTAGGAATTAGAAAAACTACACAAAAAGTTATCCAGAGATTTCACTGGTATAAACTACGCCAAGATATAAAATATTGGTGTAACACATGTGACCAATGTGCCCGGAGAAAAACTCCTCCAAGGAAAGCTAAAGCACCTATGAAACAATACAATGTTGGCATGCCTTTAGAAAGAATTGCCATAGATATACAAGGTCCATATCCTAAATCCAAACGTGGAAATAAATTTATACTTGTTGTTGGCGACTATTTCACCAAGTGGGTAGACGCCATTCCCCTTAAAAACACAACTGCTGAATATGTAGCTAAGAAACTTGTTAACAAATTCATCTCCATATTTGAAGTACCACTTGAACTTCATAGTAATCAAGGAACAACTTTTAAATCAAAAGTATTCCAAAAAACATGTAAACTGTTAGGTATCCACAAGACAAAAACAACTGCTGCACAACCAATTTCAAACGGAATAATAAAAAAAGCAAATCGTACGATAAAAAATATGCTCGCCGCCTATGTTAGTAAAAATCAATTAGACTGGTGTTCCCATTTACCTTTACTCATGCTTGCTTACAGGTCAAGTATCCATGAAAGTACCGGTGTTTCTCCATGTGCTATAATGTTTGGCAAAAAAATCAACCTCCCAATAAACCTTGTTATGGGTAAACCTGTAAAAAATGCAAATACACAGACAGTAGACTTTGTATATGAATTAGAAAATAAACTTATAGAGATTCATGATTATGCAAGAACAAAATTTAGATATTTCTTCATTCCAAATGAAGAGACTATATGACAGTGACTTTTTTCATCCATATGAAGAAGGTGATATTGTATGGTATCATGACCCTAGACGTACAAAAGGCAAAAGCCCTAAATTACAAAGACCTTGGACTGGTCCCATGGTTATTGTTAAAAAGATCAATGATTGTTTGTTTAAAGTACAGAAAGAACCAAAGTCACCTGCAAAAGTAGTACACCATGACAGACTTAAACCTTACACAGGAAATAACAAACCTACTTGGTATACACAATAATGTCTTTTACAACATTAGATTATTATTGAAATGTTACTAAATATATGAACCTAAAAACCATTGATACAATTTCTTTACCACCGTAACTGATTGTATATTGACTATTGTAGTTCCACTTGTTATGATCCATCAAACAAGCCAAACTCCACACGACCTGAAATATACAGAAATTATGTTTCAAACTGCCAAACTTATACTAGTATAAATATTAACTTGTTATGCTAGAGATATAATTTGTTTTTATACCACAGATGAAATTCTATTACTACCAAGATTCCAAAAATAGTATTTATTTATTACAGAATTGTAAGAAATGTATCAATCCAACAAGATCATTCAACCATCCTGGTGACTGCAGAAGACACCTTCAAACTTTCCATTTTGGATTTATGTACCAATGCACTGGCTGTGGGAAAACGCATACCAGAAAACCTGACAAAGATCATGATTGTAAAGAAAACTGTAGATATGTTTTAGCCCATCGTGAAACAGGTCTGACAGGTATTGATGCCATTCAAAAACGAAGGAGTCTTGACAAAGAAATAGATAAAAATATTGACGAACAAATTAATATCATTCCAAGAAAACCATTATCTCCGATAAGAGATACTGTACTTAATAAAAGTCATAAGAAATCATCAGCTTACCACCCATATGTAATAGAAAAACCAGTAAAAACCAAACAAGTGATTCCATCTACACTACAACAGCCAGAGTCTAGTCTTCATGAATCCATTCCAGATGACCAGTGACTAATGGTCACGAACCTTTCCTTGTTTGTAATCCGACATGGTATTAATAAACATCATAAAAATATAAATTCGCTTATTTCATTTGAAAACAACATCGTTTGTGATTCGGTAGGCAATAGAAAATTTTCTTGAAATTTAATAATCATGAAAAGTATCAAAATCACTTGCCAAAGGATTTTGATGGGAATTCTCGATCATGTTTATAACATGCGCTGCGAATAATAAGCAACCATTATAGAAAGAGTTGAAACGTTTCAACTCAAATGACATCATAGTACATATGTTTGTTATCCGCAGCCGTTTACAAACAAGCATAGTGTAGGCGGCATCGAGTAAAATATATCACCGCACGAACCTTTCATCACGAACCTTTTCTCAGCATATTTCAGATTCAATAATGTTGTTTATACAGCAACAAAATGTTTAATTTTTGGCATAAAATACTAATTATCACGTAACTTAGAACATTTGATGTGCTCGGGGTACATATTGCAGTCATAAAATAGATAAATACAGAGTCCCTAAAGAAAGCCCAACAAGGCAAAATTGAAAATGTTGCAGGCTCGGTTTGATTGAGCCTGTTCATGGGCGGTACTGGAAAGTGCAAGCTACCGTCCACGCCCCCTAGCACCGGCTTAAGCAGAATTCAACCCTTTAAATCAGGTAACGAACCTTTCCATTTTAACCCAAACCACATCACAACGTAAAATTCTACATAAATAATAAAAAAATTGTGCACACTATGAACATGGTGATAATATGAAAGTATTATATTGTGATATTAATACAAGAAAGAACATGTAATGTTGTTTCAATGATAAAAACACTTCACTTGCAATATATGGTTAAAAGGATAACGAACATTTTGATACTATCCGGCGACAAACACTAACCCCTTACCATTTTTTATGAGTTATTGTTACTGAGATCTAATTTACAAATTTATAGTCGCGAATTGTTCCAAAATAATACGGCATCAAAGAAAATTAAAACAATACAATTAAAGCATTTAAATACACGTTGACTTTTTATAAATTGGACGGCGACAATAACGAACCTGTCATTTTCGTAACTTTTGGTGAATATTATTAAACAATTATTCATGATCAAATGGCGAGTTATTGTGTGCTATTTAAGGTAACATCTACCTTCTTAAACCAGCATAGATTTACAGGCAAATAACCTGCAATAATTAGGATAGACGGTAGCGACAAGTAAAAACAAAGGGTGTAAATTCTAACTGAGAACGGCCGATAATACTTTGTGCCAGTAATAGTTTATATAGAAGTTTTATATTAAATCATCTAGTTTGGCAGTTTGGCATTATTTTCCATTTATGATAGATCCTGACTGTAGACCAAGTTTCCATAGCCATAACCCCATATTTTATAGCGATACCCATATACCAGGGTAGAACATCACTGTATTTTGTAGTTACCATTTTAGATACCCCATCAACCTTATAGCATTTCATGGTAAATCCTACCATAGAATTCGTACCAGACCACAGGCAAGACGTGACACCGTATTTGTCAAGCCTTTCATTACATCTTATATTATACATTATTCTAGACGTAACAGAAGAATATTCCTGACCTAAGACGAGGAGCCCAAGCCAGAGCCATCCATAGAAGATACTATATACCAATTTTATTGTTTGTGAAATGTATATTTAATAAATAGTTGTGTTAATCTTATTTCAGGTGTCCGTATCTTTTAGTCCTTGTGTCCCTATTTTCCCTTATCCATTTACGTGTGTTTGAGAAGAACCCACGTGTCGATATTGAAGTGTGTCCGGGCTAGCAGACCCCGGGTACGTTTCAATATATATAACAACAACTTCCACTTTTATCAACTTTTATCAACACAATATGAATCAAAGTATTAGTAAATAATGAATAATGTTACAAAAACATTATTAGTATAAAGAAACGTGACAGACTAACTGGCGTATACACGCCATTTAAAACTTATTTAACACATGATATTGCACAGTTTACAATAGGGTAGGTTTTGGACTTGTTGTTTCTCCACATGATGGTTGTGTATGTGTGCTTAAGAAAAAGAAACATCCGGTTAACACGGAAATGTGGAAAGTGTTATTTTACACCCCCCCCCCCCCCCCTCCACAATAAGCGAAACATATGGACAATTTGACCCTATTAAATTGCTCTGTCAAATAAATGTTAAAGGTGCTCTATCAATGTGCAACAGCTACACACTAAAGAAAGTATTGTAACCGTTTTAAGTTGGGCCTCTTATTAGACCTTTATAAAACTGGTCATATAGAATTTGCTGCCACCAGCTCAACATTTGAGCAGTTACTATTTACACAATCTGTAGCATAACACAATAAATAAATCATTTTCTTCTAAGCTACTTTTTATTTCAGATTATATACAAGATAAATCCAATATACACAAATATATACATTATTTACATGTTGGAGGAAACAGTCCAAACTTTCATACCCTTAAATTCCCATTTCTCTAAGTTCAAAAGTTATCTGTCTGAAAAATTCCCATATCCAATTCCCAAAATTAAGAAGACCCCTAAAATGGATTCCCCAGCCCTTTTATAGTGCTAGGAAAAAGTTACATCACTGCCGGAAGGACAATAGTGACGGCAGAGAAAAGTTACATCACTGCCGGAGGAACAATAGTGACGGCAGGGTTGATACAAACAGTCCTTAGATAATTGCCGGATCTTTACAAGTTAGAAAACAGTCACAGTTTAATTACCGACTGATAAGAATCAAAGAACTTAACCTAGTAGTAAATATTAGAATAAATGTTAAGATAGCTTACTTTAGAAATTGTAACAGTATCTTGAATTCAATCCTTGCTTTCACCGGCAACCAATGAAAGTCGTGCAATGTAAGTCGAAATTTCGAGTTACTAAGTCGAAATTTCGAGTTGTTAAGTCGAAATTTCGAGTTACTAACTCGAAATTGCGACTTACTTATCTCGAAATTTCGAGTTACTAACTCGAAATTGCGACTTACTTACCCGAAATTTCGACTTATTAACTCGAAATTTCGACATACAACTCGAAATTTCGAGTTAGTATATCGAAATTTCGAGTTACTAAGTCGAAATTTCGAGTTATTAAGTCAAAATTTCGAGATAAGTAACTCGAAATTTCGAGTGGTATGTCGAAATTTCGAGTTAATAAGTAAATTTAGTAACTCGAAATTTCGAGATAAGTAAGTCGAAATTTCGAGTTAGTAACTCGAAATTTCGAATTAATAAAAAACATACACCTGTCACTAATGCTCTTCCGTAAATTACGCTATTTATGCTTTAAATATCTATTTTCAGTTTTACTTCTTGATATGTCTTTTTATCTTATTACTTTTATATTCCTTTTTATTTGTTCATGCTTTTCCGATATAATAAATTTCCCAGTTGATATAAGTTAGTCTTTAAAATCGCGTTTTCGTCGGTTAAGGGTATTTTTCATTAGGAATGGAAACAAAACAAGAAGTATTATGTAATAAACAAATAATTATGTTTAACATTCGCAATACTGATTTGAGCTACAGCTCAATTAGGATAATACTCGTTAAAGAGACATGCGCCGGTGCATTTACGGTTAATACCGTTATTTAGTGTACAAGTTATCACTCGGCAACAGTTTATTGATATATCTTGCAAAGTTTAAACAATATTTAAACTGTCGGTCGGCTTAGAACTGTTGGTAAGGATGTTATCTGTTAAATTTCTGGTGAAAATTCAACATTTCAATATGTATATTTTGCAAGAATTTGAAATCTCTTGTTATTGGTTTTTTTTTTCATTTTGTCTGCAAGGATTATTAAACTGTTTTTCATATATTTTATGCATTTTTCATATACTTTTAAGAATTATTTTTCTTTTCATTTTATTGCACTACATTCATAACCGATGAAGAATTTACTTAGGCACTTTGTTATAAAACTGATAAATAAATACGACTGGTTTGATATCAAAAAGTCAAGGTTTTTCAGCCATTAATCTAGGAAGTTAGTTCGACAATATTCTACACTAAATGCATTTGTTTTGTAGACACATTGTATTAACTTAAGAAAATACTTATACTGCTTTCACAAGGCACTACACAGGGCAATTATTCATTATTACAGGTATATTTAATATAGTGTAAAAGTTAAGCAATATATCAAAAAACATACTTTTATATGACAATCCATTTTCGTTTTGATTCAAAATTTAAAGAACAAGGAAACAAAGAAGAGGACATTTTTTTCAAGCTCGAACTCCTAGGCAAAAATATTTCCTAAGATAAAATGCCAATGTCTTTAACAAAATCACCATCAAGACACTTATCGTTCATGGGCAAATTAATTGTTATATTCGATCTTTATGACCTGTTTCACCTTTTCATTTCGTTCTTGAAAATTTTATGTACACCTAAAAAAAACGTCACTCTCACATTATCACTTTTTATAACGTTAATATTTATACCTTAATCATTTCAATAATATATTTATGTTCTGTGTATTCTTATAGCTTAGGGTAGAATTAAATGAAGGTGATGTCAAAAATAACATATACAGTCTTTGTCTGCCTGGAATGCTTAAGAAACGTATTGGTCACGAAATTACCTGTAAATACATGTAACCATGATCTATTGAGTGCGGACATGGACGTAATAAAAATGAGAAAATGGAATCCCTAGAGGAAGCCGCCCAAACGGCAAAACTGAAAATGTTGCAAGGTTGTTTATTGAGCTTATTCATTGACAATAGAGGGAACTGAAAGCTACCATCAATGCTCCTAGCACCGGCCTTATCAGAATTCAACAATGAAAAATCAAAATGGCGACGATTTAAACTTAGTACTATATGCAGGTGTGTTTTTACGGCAGTTATGAACTACTAAAGAGCCTTCAATGCGACCTGTTCGTGACATTCCATAACAAGAGCACGCTAGGCGGAGCGTTATATGCCGAAAGTGTGTTTCTAGTAAAAATAAAGCATTTGTAAAACATTGGAATTAAATAAAGTATTACCCCCTTCAAATATCAATCCTCCTATGAAGTTTGAATATTGTGGGCCAAAGTTATGCCCGGAAACTGCTTTCAGTTTTAAATAATAGTGTCCATGAACTTTGACCTTGTGACCCTAAAAATCACAAGGGTCCTCTACCCAATATGGACAATCATCCTATGACGTTTAAACACTGTGGCCAAATGAAACTTAAATTATGTTCCGAAAACTGTTTTCAATTTTAAGGTAATAGTGACCTTTGACCTTTTGAACCAAAATCAATAGGGGTCTTCTACCCAATATTGACAATCATCTTATGAAGTTTGAACACTGTTGGCCAAATGGAACTTATATTATGCTCCAGAAACTATTTTTAGTTGTAATAGTGACCTTGACCTTTGACCTTTTGATCCCGAAAACAATATATATGGACAATCATCCTATGAAGTTTGAATATTGTGGGCCAAATGGAACTTAAGAAATGCCCCGGAAACTGTTTTCAGTTTTAAAGTAATAGTGACCATGAACTTTGACCTTGTGACTCTAAAAAATCATTAGGGGTCCTCCACCCAATATGGACAATCATCCTATGAAGTTTGAACACTGTGGGCCAAGTGAAACTTAAGTTATGTTTCGAAAACTGTTTTCAATTTTAAGGTAATTGTGACCTTGACCTTTGAACCTTTGACCCGAAAGTCAATAGGGGTTCTTCTACCCAAATATAAACAATCATCTATGAAGTTTGAACACTGTGGGCTAAATGGAACTTAAGTTTATACTCCAGAAACTGTTTTTTAGTTTTCACGTTATAGTGACATTGACCTTTGACCTTGTGACCCGAAATCAATTAGGGTATTTTTCCCAATATTCAGACAATCATCCTATGAAGTTTTTTGAACACTGTTGGCCAAATGGAATTTAAGTTATGCTCCGGAAACTGTTTTTAAGTTTTAAGGTTAGTAGTGATCCTTGACCTTTTTGACCTTTTGACCCCAAAGTTCAATTAGGGTCTTTTAGCCAATATTGAACAATCATCCTTTATTAGTTTTGAACACTGTGGGTCAAATGGGACTTTTAAGTTATGCTCCGGAAACTTTTTCTCAGTTTTAGGTCATAGTGCCTTTTGAACCTTGGAACCCCCCCAAATCAACAGGGGGTCTTTACCTAATATGGAAAATCATTTATGAAGTTTGAAAGGTGTGAGCCCCCAAATGGAACTTCCCAGTTATGCTCCGGGGAAACCTAATTGCTAAGGACGGACGGGAAACAGACGGCCGGACGGACGCCAGGGGTATTACATAATATGCCCGAAATTCTTCCAATTTCTTCGGGCATATAAAAAGCCGCGTATGGCCCAAACTGGTATATAAAAAAGGTTAATTTCCATTTTCACAGTAATGTGGCCGTGTAAACTTCCAATTACGCTTTGTGAGCACAATTTAAGAAAAAAATCAGTGGTCTATGGATATACCATAGGAGCTTTGTCTGACTCCAAAGTGCCATAAACTTCACAGCGCACTTTTAGGGTCAAAATCTAGAAAATAGACCCAAAAGTGCGTTAATGTGCCACATATCAACGCACTTTGGTTTCCAGTGTTTTAAAGGTGTCAACTGAGCTCTGCAAATACTAAGTACTGACTTATTTTCGATCTGCTACACTGAAATATTTTAGATGGAGTCGATACTTATATACATCAATATTTCTAAGTTTCATTCAATATTGATGTAGCATTCATAAAAATATGTGTTTGGTGCTTTACGTGGTAAGTGTTTTATTAATTTTACCACATGAAATATCTAAAAATTGCTACTTTATAACAAACTCAGGGCTGGGAATCAAAATTCAATTTGTGATATTACTTTTGTCTTTTACGCGCCGATTTTGCTGTATTAATTTTCTTAATAATCGATGAGAACAGATGAGTTTTATTATTTGAATCTTAAATCGGTATTTAAAATAAAAGTATTATTCCACTTTTAATACATGATTAGGAAAACTGGTCATGTATTCTGAACATTAATATTTTAAAATTATATTTTAAACGGTAAAGCTGCAAGTAAGGTATGCGTTTCGTTCAGTCATTTTATGTTCAGCGCCGAGGGAACTTTTATAGCTTGCATTCTTTTATCGACAATGAGAACAAGTCTACGGAATGTATTTTTCTGGAAATTTATTAGATATTCGCACTATAGTATCATTCTTCATTAAAAAACTTTAAAATGTTCAAAATCGAGTTACAAATGATCAAACTACAAATTATTTTGTAAAGTAAGTGCCCGTTTTACAAAGGTATCGATTAATATGCGCGACATGATGTTTTAATAGTATTAATTTAAGAAGTTTTCCCTATATAGAATTAAAGCCAGGATGAGAAAATTTAGGTCAGATTATTGCATTGAATTTTCCACAAACTAGAGACAAGCATCTTAATATAATTTCATACTAAAGTGTGATTTGAAAATAAATTGCCTGATACATAAAACAAAAAAAAAATGCAGACAATGACTTCAAAGAGGATTTTCCCCTGTTTACGTTGAAATTTTCTCTGCTATTCACGCCACTGACACATACTTTTTTAACGAAATATCAAAGTAAAAAGTGATCTTAGAGAGTAAGGAAATATAAAGATGTTATTTTCTTTATAATTAATAAAAAAATTGGAAATCTTAAAACTTCATGCCGGAAGTTTATAAGTACAGGTGACATGTAAGACCACGGTTAACAAATTTTGTTTGACAAAATCGGACAGGTGTGTCCAACCGAGTCCGAGCTGTTTATGTTTACTGACTTCAAATCACTTTTCACTGGACTGCTGTAAATTTTAAAACCACCAGCGACTTTTGATTCTTTTCGTGTAAAAAACCCATCAAGCTAGTCTTAAATTGTCGATGGTTCTCTGCAGGTGCAAGATTTTGATTAAATAATGCACAAAGGCGCACCTGAGGGTCCTTACCCCCATGTTGAGTGAAAGTTTGAAATAAAATCACAAAAGCTGTCATAACCTAGAAACATGCAGAGCCACAGTTTATTAGGAGCGTAAATGGTTTTTTTTTGTGATTCAAGTTCATAGACTTCTATATATTTTGCAAAAAAAAAATAGGAATGATAGTGAACATACACGAAAATTTAAGAAATTATTTCAGATATTATGATAAATAAAGTAACATGTTCATGTTTAACTGAAAAGTAGCTTCGCAAAATGTTATATTGGACATGAAACAATGCATTCTAAATAATCAAAGGCTTCAAAACATTGCTACAAATCGCAAATAATCTGACTTTTTTTTAATTAGCGCAATGATAATTCGGTTAAATAGACATATATTGCCAAAATTATCTATATTGAAAAGACTGCCAAAAATACATCTGCGTCGTATCATATTTTATTTCAACTGCACCGTATTATATTTTATTTTCAACTGCGTCGTATCATTTCGAACAAATCATTATTTTCTTGGAAAATAAACATCTCCTTTAATGAAATTTTAGGAAATGATGCAAAATTATATCTTTAAGTTTATGGTAAACTCTGAAATGAGTATGATTATAATTAATTTGAAGGAAAAAACAGATGGATTAAGCAATATGAACTGCGTCGTATCCACAAAACTTCATAACAATTCTGGCCCGCTTCGAGTTGCAAGTTCGCTATAACTTTTGTTTTACAAAATAGTTGTACAAGCAACATATACCGAACGAAGCAGAAAATAGTTGAGCGTGTTAATACGTATATTTGGTTTTCAGTCATTTCCCACAAAAAGAGTTATAAACAAAAACATACCTTTTTCGTTCCAAGATGGCGGCGATTTTTTACATTTTGTAGGATACGACGCAGTTTTGATGCCCAGCCCTGAAAATACTATAGTATTTAAATTGCGAATGTATTCCTACAAATTCGAAAAATATCTTGTTCTGTCAGCCATTAACTAGATGACTTTTGAAGCCATATTGAACCCCATATTAAATATGATGGGTGTAAAGTCCCATTTTATTGACCTGACAGTTATGAATACATTAAAGCACTTATCTAAATATTCGATACCACTTCGGTTCTGTCCGTATAGATTTCGAGAATTAATTTGGAGTATACGACTTATATAATAATAATAATAATAATAATAATAATAATAATAATAATAATAATGATAATAATAATAATAATAATAATAATAATGATAATAATGATAATTATAATAATAAAATCTTTATTTATAGAAGGTAACATACAAAAATCTGGAAACAAGTGATCCCTCGGAAGCATTAATCACAACAAAATTACAAGAGAACTGCCGACTCGGTTTGATTGAGTCTGTTCATGACGGATAATTAGTACGTGCAACATCCCTCACGCCCCCTAGCACCGGCTGAACGGTACTCAATTCTCAACTCTTAATAGTGCTGGCATCAATGATCCCTGTCAGAATAATCATGAAGTTTATACGTAGATATGTATCTTACAACGAGTTAATATTTCCCTTCAGTGATATATTGTTATAGATGAAACAACGAGTTAATATTTCTTTACAGTGATACAGTGTTTTAAATTGAGTGTAAATATCATGTTTAAACTGTATACATGTTTAAATGTCAAATCGGTACAACAGAATAATATTGGAGTTTTGAGAGAGATTTTACATCAGTTAGGAAAGACACGCTGAAAGTGTGTCGCGATTACTAGTATTTTTTATTGAGAAGAGAATTTGTTGTTTTGAATGGAGTTTTGTTAATTTGTTGAAGTTGGTTAATGCTATTGTGGTGATCTTAATTGATCAGGGTTTATTGGTTGTCATTAAATTAGTTGTTTTGGTTAATGAGTTATATCTGTTTGGTAATAAATATTTGGTTGGAATTGGTTGAATGTTTGTCTGGTCAAGATTATATTAGTTGATGCTTCGTTTTGAGGATATATGTAAATATTGGGTGCTTTAGTTTAAGTTGTTTCCTGATGCTGATTAGATTGTGTGAAGTTAATATTGTTGGATGAATGTTTTTGGTTTATACTGTATCTTAGAGTTGTAAAAATATTCATATTTGTGTTCTTCATTTTGTGGTGATTTTATTGTTTTGTTTGGTCATAAGTTGTTTAGAGCTCTGACTCGCCAGGTGTCTAGTATCGTTTTGTATAAAAGACGTATACGTGAAACAGATATTTCGTTTAAGACGCTGATAAATGACGTGTGTTTGTTTTTGGTGTAAATAATAGTCAGAGTTTGTTGTTTAAATGTATATATTGATGTGAGATAGAAAAAGATAAAAATACCTCAAATAAGAAGTGTTAACTAAACAATTACATGCTAGTTTTTCAACTGAGAATATTTCATTTTTATCTCAGGCGGTGCTGCCTAGCCCCTTATCTTGGAAATTGGTTCTAGTACTCATTACTAAACCTTTTCTTAGACAACATAAACAACATCAATGCAGTCATTTCTCCTGACAATCCCAAAGTTCACAGTAAGAAGTATACTTATTTTCAGTATGGCCTTCTGATTTAACAATAACAAAGAAAGAAATGTAGTTCTATACAAATATTTAAAATATTTTGGTTTAAAAAGATATTTATATTATTTGAATGTAAAGGTTAGATATTTTTTATTCATTCATTCGACTGACACTCATATTAATTATATAGTAAATATAGATAAACTCGTAATGATAAAAAAAATTAAAAAAATGATGATATCAACATTTTATGATATCAAAACAATGTTTTGAAAAGTCACAATATCTGAATGTTTATGTTCTAGTTATATGTGCAATAGCACAGTCGGTTGAGTAATTACCTCACATATTAGAGGTCTATGGTTCAATCCATACTATTGCAATTGCTTTTAGACCCATTCTTTCTTTATTTTTGAAGTATGTTTTAATGAATAGGGCTTGCAAAATAGTCTAAACGGATATGAAACAACTTAGATCCACATATTTGTTTGTTTTGTATTGAATTTTATGGCATTGAAATGACATTTATTGATTTAAATTTTAATTCTTAAACCATGCTTCTTAAAACGTGTATTGTCTTTGCCAAAATAAGTGCAAAATATATTAAAACAAAAAATACAACTTAAAAAAAAACAAAATCATACCTTCAATAATGTGGAAAATATAAATTAAAAAGCTAAGACAAACGCGGTTTAGATTCTTCCAACAGGTGGGACATTTGGATGTTATAAACCTCTTTTAATAGTTTAATGACAATTTTAAACTAAAAACTCTTGTTATATTTTTCAAGGGAGGTAACGTTTCTGAAAATTAATTAATTATAGTCCTTTCATGACTCGAAAAAAAATAAACGGTTGTTCTCAATTTACAACAACTGGGGGAAAAATGAAACATTTAAGATGGGTTCCAAGACAGATGTAAACATTGAAAAGAATTCATCCTAAGTATGTATTAGATGAAAGCACGTCCAAATTGTTTCTTACACCTAGCATACAAGTAGTAATTTTCAAAAAAAAATACGAAGTCATCTCGTTCTCATTCAAATGACATCGGTTTTGGTCGTTACATTCGGCAAAAACTGATACGTGTTTGCCAAATTAAACCTGAAATATTACCCAAAATAACCTGCAAGTTTTCTTTGATTCCGAGTATAAACTGTCTTCTTTCTGTAATTTAATGTTAAATTAAATTTTTACTATTATTTTAGCAGTTATTTTTTCAGTCTCGGGGATGGCCATCAAAACGGCCAAAAAATTAAAAAATATGTTCGTTTTGGACTCCATATTAAAGTATAAATAAGAAAAGTGTAAATTTATTAAAGTCATAGAATAACAGGCATTTGGTACCTGACAAACGTGAACGATAAAAGGGTTTACGAAACTTTCAAACCCAAATTTATTGTATTCATTAACGGTCAATATAGAATGCAAAAAGATATGAATTGTTTTAATGTTCAAACTTTTTTCCTAAAGTTTTTAATGTTTTCATAGACATTGTAACTATATATTTTTTCAATTAGCGATATCATGTGCCATAAATATTTCTAAGGAATTTTGAAAATTGTGAGAAGGGCACTACTTTAATAATGATAAAAATTTATTTCTAATTTACCTGTCACAAATCATTTAAACAAAATGCACTGATCCATTTATAACACCCACATCATATTAAAAATCGGTTTCAATATGGCACCAAAAATTATCAGGTAATTGCAAAATGGCTCAGAGAGCATGGAATTTTTTCAACATATTTCATTTCTTGTGTCCCCGCGTTCGGAATTAGAACCCAGCCCGTTTGTAGTCTAGAAAGTAGTTCTTTTAAATTTTGAAATGGCCTATTTCAAGTCATCTTAATTTGATACTGGTTATATTTTAAGTATATCGTTAGTAAAAACTTACATAAAGTTTCATTTCTGAGTACTTTAATAAAGGTTGTTTTGGAGGGTATTTTTGCACAGGATTTCATTTCTGGGTGAAGGTTTCAGAGCGGCTACTATGCACAACGAATACACACCAGCTACTATTTGGAATATTCTATAGTGAAATGGTCAGAAGTTCCGGTTACCGGATTGCTTTGTCCAGAATTTAGCCTTAAAATGTGATGGATTTTACTATTTTATAGGATATTATGGCCTACGAAAATTCAGTGGGCCCGTCTCCTTCTAGAAGTATATTTACAATTAAATGTAATCCAATTAGCATTTGCTCACATACGGCAACACATTTTTTAGCAACCTACCGGTCCGCAAGAAACGTCAGTCTTATAAAACGTCGCCTGCGAAGCCACTTTTAAATCCGCGATACTTTAATATTAATTGTATATAAAATGTCGCGTCTTTCGTTGTCTCGAGATTTTCTGTCACATTGTATCGCGATAACCAAGAAACCTGCGATATTTTCTGTTCCTCACATTATACACTTAAGCTACCCCGTACCATACACACGTAACATATTAGCGAACTTTGTTAATATAATCCACGAACATTTTATTTTCATGTTGTAACTTGTAAAGAATCGAGTTTTGAGCATTAGCCTCGACTTTTTCGGTGACATTTTCTGCGTCCCTTGTTGTTTCTCGTCTACGGTAAGCTCATCTTTCCCTTCTGCCCCTAGTCGTATTTCTTTAATTTACCCCCCCCCCGTTCCCCGGGTCTCATGTCCCCTTCCCTGCTGGTGTTCTTTGACTTTGTTGGCCTATTATTCAATCATTTTGTTTTCTTTGAATTACCTATCAGTAACAAATTATTTCCCATTATTCAATCATTTATTTGTTGTTTTTTTTTTAATTTCTCATCAGTTACAAATTAAGTTATCATTTTTAGTGATAAGCCTATCCGTGCTCATGTACTGTGTGTTTGTTTGGGTCCGCCTGGGTCCTTGCCCCCCCCACTGGTTCTTGGTTGCCTGGTCTTGTGTGGGGGTTCACTTGAACCGTTCATTGAACGCCGGCCTATCCTTGTTGATCTTGTTTTATCATATTTAAGCAACTTATCAAGCCCAAAGTTTGGAAAATGAAGAGAATAGACATTCTGTTTTTTCCAAAAGATCGAAGCATATAAATAAATTTATTACAGCTCATCTAAATATGACACAGTCTTTGAAACAAATTATGTGAAATCTTATGAAAACTACTTTTGGACACATTAGTCGACTTATTATTTATTTCTGAAACAAAATTAACGCTATTCAACATGTAGTGATGGTTTATTTTTATTACTCCCTAGACTATAAACACTAATAGAAAGGATCGTACATCTTCGGGCGCCGCTCTTGTACTGCGAACTGCGCTGCAAATTTATACGAAGTGACATTCAATCAAAACAAGAAAGTTGATCGTGAACAATGACTCAAATCAAAAAGTGTACATTTTGAGGTTATCCTAGAATAAAACAAAATAGATAATATCATTTGTTTGTGTCTGCAGACTACCAAATATGTATGACAGTCAATATTTAACACCTTATATTGACCTAAACTTATAACTGAGTAAATGACAATGTTTATGTTACTTGAGGTAACTTTAAAGCTGAGTAAGCTAAAAAATAGAAAAAACCTTTGAACATCATCTCCTACTAAAATAATTTATTGGATAATCACCGAACTTTGTCTCTAGCATTTTTAGATAATCTTTATCAAGTTAACTTCATATTAATTTTGACAGTGGCCCCATCTAAATGGCCGCCAAATCTAAAATAGAAATAGCTTCAAATGTCTCCTTCTACAGAACTAAATTGATGGAATGATTACCACATTTTTGTCTGTTGCATTTCTTAGAAAGTGCTTCATCAAGTTTGCACATATTATTTGATTAGCCCTTTTAGGAGCCCGCTAAATATGAAAATAAAAGAAAATTTTTGAAACATTTTCATCTCCTACTGAAATAATTGATTGATGATCACTAAATTTTTTCTGTAGCATTCTTTGGGTAGTCTTCTTTATTCAAGGTCTTGCTCATATTAATTTGATTGGCCCTTTTTAGGGGCAGCTAAACACTAAAAATAGAAATGCCTGTTAAAAACATTTTGACTTTTTTTCATACAACTTATTGATGGAAGGTCACCAACTGTGTCTGTAGCATTAAAGGTAGTCTTTTAATTTTTAATTGAAAAGCAGTTGTTTCTGGTGTAGCAAGTCAGGCCATCATGGCCTACTTTTCAGCTCACCACAGCCGAAGACTCCGTCGTCATGCACAACAATTGTCTTCTTCTCTGACAACACTAAGCAGATTTACTTCAAATTTGGTCTGTAGCATCCTTGTGACAGTCACACTTGAATTTGCTTATGTACGATTTCAATGCCCCCTTTTATGGGTCAGCAGAGCTTAAATAGAAAATCCTTTAAACATCTTCTTCTACAAACTAATTGATGGATGATCACCAAACTTTGTCTGTAGCATTCTTGGGAAGTCTTTTATCATGTTTGCTCATTATTAATTTTGATTGGCCCCCTTTTAGGGGTCTCTAGGGCTAAAAATAGAAAAGCCTTTAAACATCTTGTTCTACAGAACAAATAGATCGATGATCACCAAACTTTTTCTGTAGCATTCTTGGGTAGTCCTTTTTCAAGTTTGCTTCATATGAATTTGATTGGCCCCTTTTAGGGGCCGCTAAAGCTAAAAATAGAAAAAACCTTTAAACGTATTTTTTCTACAGAACTAATAAATGGATGATCACCAAACTTTGTCTGTAGCATTATTGGGTAGTCTTTTATCATCTTTGGTAATATTATTTTGATTGGCCTCTTTTAGGGGTCTCTAGGGCTAAAAATAGGAAAAAAACTTTAACATCTTTTCCTGCAGAACTAATTTATGGATGATCACCAAACTTTGTCTGTAGCATTCTCGGGTAGTGTTTTATCAAATTTGCTCATATTAATTTGATTGGCCCCTTTTAGGGACCACTACAGCTAAAAATAGAAATACTGTAAAATGTTATTTCTAGAGAACTAATTGATGGATGATCACCAAACTTTGTCTTAACATTCTTGGATAGTCTTTTATCAAGTTTGCTAATATTATTTTGATCGGCCCCTTTTATGGGCCGCATAAGCTTAAAATAGAAATACCTTTAAATGTCTATTTCTACAGAACTAATTGATGGATGATCACCAAACTTTGTCTGTTGCATTCTTGGGTAGTCTTTTATCATGTTTACTCATATTGATTTGATTGAACGTTTTTAGGGGTCTCTTTAGCTAAAAATAGGAAAATTTTTAGATATCTTCATCTACAGAACTAATGAATGGCTGATCACCAATTTGTGTCTGTAGCATTATTGGGTAGTCTTTTATCAAGTTTGCTCATATTAATTTGATTGGCCCCTTTTCGGAGACGCTAAAGCTTAAAATAGAAATACCTTTTAACATCTTCTAAACTTCAGAACCTATTTGAAAAATGGATGATCCAACCAAACTTTTGTCTTTTAGCATTTCCTGGGATACGTCTTTATCAAGTTTGCTTCTTTAATTTGAAAAACCCCCTTTTGGGGGCCCAAACAAAAGCAAAAAAAAAGAAAAAAACTTTCAAATTTTCGTTCCACTGAAATAAGGGATAGATGATTATAAAAATTTTTTAGCATTTTGGGTTGGGTTTTTTATCTAAAGTTTGCTCTTATTAATTTGATTACCCCCTTTAAAATCAAAAAGCTTAAATCCCCCAAAATCAGGGAATTTTTTTAAAAATTATTGTTTAAACATATTTTTTTGAAAAATTTAATTTTAAAAATGTATTCCCAATTTTTTAATAAATTTGTATTAGAAAAAGGGTTTCCTTTTTTTTTTTTGGGTTAAATTTCCCCCCAAAAAAAACCGAATTTTAAAGGGGGGGGGGGTATATAAAAGTCGGGTTTTGTGGGTTTGGTTTTGGTTTGGGTTTGGGGCCGTCGGTCGGTCCATCGGGTTTTTCCGGAGAAAACTAGATTTTTGGAATGGGGTATTGAAATTTAAAAATTTTGGTTAAATAAGGTCCCTTTACAAAAAAATAAAAAAAGGGTTTTCGGAAAATAACTAAAATTGGGATTGAGAATTTGAAAAATTTTTTTTGGTTTGTATAGGAAGCTTTAAAAAGACCTGGTTAAAAATTAGAAATAGGGAACCCCCTGGGGTTTCAAGGCACTTTAAAAGTGTTACAAAATAAAAAATGGTTTCCGGCCCAAAAACTAGGGGTTGGGGAATAAAGATTTGAAAATAAAATTTGGTTTTAAAGGGGAAAACCCCCCAAAAAAATTTTTGGGAAAAAAACCCCCCATTTGCGTTTAAAAAATTAATTAAAATATTTTTGTAACAGTAAATAGTTTGTTTAAATTTTTTTCTTAAAGGACTACTTTTTTTAAAAAAGTCAAAGTTGCTGGGGGGGGAAAATTAAATCCCTTCAGTGTTTTGGGTCTTTTTGGGTTTGTTTTGTAATTTCCCACCCAATGACTTACAGTGTCTAATATGAGTTCAACTGTTAAATTTTTATAATCCCTCGTTTTTTTAAATTTTTGGTGTGAAAAAAACACCCAAAAACTGTTTTTTTTATTTTTTTAATCTATTTTTTTTTATTTTTTTTAAAATTAAATTTTTTTATTTTTTTTAATCGGTAAAAATTATTGAAAAATTTAAAAAAATTTTTTTAAGATCCCTGACATTGAAAGCAGGGATTAAATATACAAGTAAAAAATTTAAAGGGAAAACTTTTTTTTTTAAAAACATTTTTTTGGGGGGCCTTTTTTTAGCTCTGATTCATTTTTAAAAAAAATTTTTAAAAAAGCTATCCCCTTAAAATAAAAAGTTTGTTAGAGTTTATAGTGTACTGTTTTTTAAACTTTGCCGCCTGAAAAAAAACTGATTTATCTTTTTTTTTTATTTAATCATTATAAGTTGAAAATTTTAATATTCTTTTGTTCTTTTTTTTAGGATGGGGGCCCTTCAAGTATAAATATGTATGATGGTATTGTGGAAAATGATAAATAAAAGAAACTTTAAAATTTTTAAACCTATGAATAGCCGTTTAATTTCTAAGGGGTAGAGTTTGAAAAGTCACACATATTTTTCTTGTTCATTCCATATTTTCCCTTTATTGATAGGATTTTTTTGGCCCCCTTTAAAAAAACGGGGATGTACCTTATTTCTATTTAAAAAAAAAGGGGGGGAAAAACATGTCGGGAATTTAATTGTTGTACAGGGTTTTTCATTTTAAACTAAACTTTTTAAATTTTGAAAAAAATTATGGCGTGAAAGGGTCCATGGGGAAAATGAAACGGTTAAAAAGGTTTCCCAAGATTTTATGCCATTTTAATTTAAGTTTTTACAAAAACAAGAAAAATAAGTGCATTTTTAATAAATGCACGTTAAAATTATGGAAAGGAATAATTTTAAAAACCCCGGGGTAAAAAAAGTTTTTTTTAAAGGAAAATCCCAAAAGTAATTTTTCGTTTCCTCTTGCAAAATTAGCACATTTTTGGGGGAAAACAAAATACGGCCTTTTTTAAAACCCGGGAAAATTTACATTTAAAGTTTTCTTCTGGTACGGGAAATTTAATTTGAAATTAAATTATTATAGTTTATTTTTAAAGTTTTCGGGAAGGGGCCATCCAAAATGGCCACAAATTAAATCAAGAATCACCGACGGGCGGGGGCAACGCTCGACCTTTTTTATATTTTTCTAAATGTTTGTACAAATCTTAACGTTTCCGTTTTTGCTATTTTTTTAAAAAAAAAGGAGAAGGGTTTTTTATTTGTTCTGGCGGGGTTTGGGTTTCCGTCCGCCAAAAATTTGGACCTGGTTTAAAAACTTTTTTTTGGGATTGGTTGTATTTGTCCTTTTTATATTTTTGGGCCCTAGCAAACCTTTTTGGAAAGACCCCTTTTAGTAGACCACAGATCGACCTTCTCCCCTAAAATTTCCCTTTTACCTTCAAAAATTTTAAAAAATTCCCAAAATGTTTGGGTTTTTTTTTGCTAGTATTTTTGTTTTACTTTTTTTTTATTTTTTTTAAAGGTTTTCTTTCCAAAAATTTAAAAATTTTAATTTTCAAGGATATCCCCTTAAAAAAAAAAGATATACCCTGCCTTTTGCCCATAAATGACCTTTAAAAATTTGAATGTTTAATTATTGAAATTTTCTTTTTTTGGCCCATTATTGGGGGTGTAACTTTTTTTTTTTTTTAATGGGGTTGTCTTTTGAAATTGAACATAATAGTCTTCAAAAGGAAAACCCTTTTTAAAAATAACCTGAAAAGAACCCCCGAAACCCTTTAAAATAAGGACCCTTGGGCTTTGAAAGTAAATTAATTTAAATTTTCAATCGTGAAATAAAAAAGGGCTACTTTTTTTTATTTTTTCAAAAAACATTTCCCTGAACGAAAAATTAAACTTTTCCGGGATTACAGTTAAATTGTAAAATATTTGGTTATAATTTTATTTTTTTAAATTCCCAAAAGTTTAAAAGGTTTCCCCCAGGAGGGGAAAAATTTTAAAATAGTAGCGGGAATGTTCTTAATTTTGAATAGAAAAGAAATTTGGGTTATTAAAAAT